>NC_056745.1:346653406-346728406 GCF_019279795.1 Protopterus annectens | reverse complement strand
GAAAACTATAACTTTTATATGTATTTCAAATATTTAACAGGGAAACAAAAAAGAAAATTTGTATACAGTTCTGAACTGAAGTTGAAAAAGAGGCAATAAAAGATTACTTGAAGACTGTATGTAAGGAAGTTATGTACATTATCAAAATATATGACAGTAGGGGTTTATGGACTGGGGTTTTGGAATGCAAGCACATATTCCAAGTATGCTAAATGTAGAACATAACAAAGCATGGTAAAATATTAGGGACAACAAAAAAACAAGCTTTGTTTTTTTTTTTTGGTAAAAATAATCATTTAATTAACAAATGTGATACAAGAAACTGTTACATTTGAGGTAAGGCGGGTCAAGATGCAAAAATATGTGAATTGAAGTGTTTTAAATGTGAAAAAATGAGACATTTATGGAAGGATTTTAAAGAAAATATAAATAAGGAAGGGAAGGAAATAAATATAGAACAAGAAGAAGAGAAGGAGCAAAAGGAACAGTGATTGGCAGAAAATAAGGAGGTGGATAGAACAGACAAAGCAAAAGGAAAAGTAAAAGGGAAGGAAAAAATGAGGGGGTACCAGAGATAAGTCAAGGAGAAGAGGAACATTGGAGAGTAGTGAAATAAATAAAATACTACAGCAAAAAGAGTAAAAGATATGAAAAGAAAAGAAAACATATAGGTTTAAGTACAATAAAAAGAGGGAAAACAATAGGAAAGAAATTGTGAAACAGAGGAAAAGAAACACTGAGAATTCTAGCAAGAAATGCAAATATGGATGTGATTATATTAGAAATTACAAGATTGTTTACAGAAGAGATGAGACTGCAAACAGAAAAAATATGGGGGAATGAGATCATTTGGAAGTTAAGAAAAGAATATAATACAAGAAATCAGTGAAGATTTTGGATATTACTTTGTTAATAATGGGCAGAATAACAGTAGTAGACTTGAGATGGGAAGAATTTATTTTTAGAATAATAGATGTATGTGCATATGTCACAAAGAAAGAAAGCGAAAGTATGTTCAGGAAAATTTTAAATTACGTAAGTGTAAATATGGATATAATATTAGTAGGTGATTTGAACTGTGATTTAAGAAAAAGAAAAAAGGGGTAGTGATGTAGATATAATGCTAGAAGTAAGCAGATGTGGAAAACTATATATTTGGGATAATAAACAATGTATGTATAGCAAAGGCTAGTTAGGGTGGCACAGTGGCAAAATGGATATTGTTGTCACCTCACAGAAAAAAGGTTCTCCGGTTCACTTCTTGGATGAGATGCTTTCTGTGTGGAGTCTACATATCCTCCCTGTATTCAAATGGGTTTCCTCAGGTGCTGTGTTTTCCTCCCATATTCCAAAGGCATGCAGTGGGTGGATTGGACACTCTGAATTGACCATAGGTATAAGTGTGTAGTGCGGAAGAAGTACTGAAGTAGGGCTACCCGGGTTCCTATTACATGATCGAAAGTATAAAACTTCGAACACCACAAGATCGAACTTGTATGTTTTAAGTTTTATAATTTCGAACACACAAAAAAAAAGAAAACGGACAGAAAGTAACTGTCATAAGCAGGGGGGCAAGCCCCCCTGCACTCCCTGCACCCCCCGCTCTTTAAATATACCAACTCAGAGATCGCACTACAGTGCAGTAAAGGGAAATATTTGCACTGTAGTGCAATCTCAGAGTTGGTATATTTAAAGAGCGAGGCATGTGGGGGGTGCAGGGGGGCTTGCACCCCTGCTTACAACAGATATTGAGCTTTTTTTTTTTTTTTTTTTTTTTTTAATTCGAATTGCTGAAACTTCAAACATTTGTGTTCAATGTTTTTAGGTTTGAAGTTTCAGCAATTTGATAATGCAATAGGAACCCGGGCTAGCCACATAGTGGTGTAATCCTTGGTTCTAGATGATTGCACTGGTGAAGTGACACCTCAACCCTATGTGCAAAAATGGAAACAAGTGGTTGTGGATGGATGGATGACTGTATAGTAGAGGGCAATTAAGAATGGAGATAGATTATTTTAACATTTCAGAAAGTCTAAAAGTAATATAAGAAGGAACATTAAATTCAGGCTTTTCAGACCATTTGGTTATTTGTCTAGATATACAGGAAAGAAGTGAGTATGTAAAAACAGAGAAAGGAATTACAAGATTGAATGAAAAGCATGGGATAAAGAAGGGGAAGAAATGATTATGCAATTATGGAAAGATCATGTGGGGATGCAGAAATAACAATACAATAATTGGACACAATTGTGGTTAAGTTTTAAAGAAAAATATAAACAATATTATTTGGAGTAGCAAGACACAAAAAGATTGGGGTAAGAAATAAATAAGCAAATAAGCATTTTCAGATTTAATAAAGAATAAAGAAGAATATTTCAGAAAAAAAAGATATATGCAATGAATCTAGAAAAGATAAAAAAATCTAATATTTAAGCAAAAATATTTTTGCAAGGAAAAGGAAGAAGTAGCCAGCTCTGTATTTAGGAGTATGTGAAAGAAAACAAAAATGTAATAAGAAAAATGAAAAAGGAAAAATTGTTAACAGTTAACAGGAAATAATGTAGACAATTATAGAATATTTAAAATATGTTTAAAGAAAGATAAAAAGAAAACAAATATGGACAGTAAAAAGGTTGACAGAACAGGATAACAAAGAAAAAAAAAGAAATAACAATATAAGAGTTAAATATTAAGATTAGTTAATTTAGAATTAGCATCAGGGACAGATGGGGTAAAATATCACATGTACAGGAATATGTTAATATGGCAGAAGAAGTACTTTGTGAAAGTATTAAATGAATGATTAGAAGAATGTTTTAGGCAAAAAGGAGTATAAGTTGGAATAATTAAGTTTTTATAGAAAAACGAGGAAAGAATGACATAGGAAATTGGAGACAAACAGTAATTAATAACACGAATTATACAATTTTTATGAAAAAATTATTATTTATTTGCCATTTGCCATTTGTTTACCAGGAAAGTTCAAATGGGCCAAAAAAGAGACTCTTTTCAATGGAGGCCTGGGGAGAAAATCTCCAGATTACAAAATGTAATTACAGAATAAGCAAAACATAAGATGCAAATGTAATAATTACAGTAATAGTAAAACTTGTAACAGGAAGGCAATATAGAACTGTAAAGCAGTTACAGTAAGACATGAGAAGCAGGCAATAGAATACATTCCTTTAAAGTACAAAGGTATTATAGTACAGTTTTAATGATGTAGTACAGTCTTGGTGATGGAAAAGGCATTCAAGTTCAGTGTTTTAATGTAGAGATGCAAACGAGAGATAGAAAGAGAGAGAGAGCGAGAGTTGAGGAGAAAGATATTATTTGTGCTTTGAAGTTACAATTGGATGAATTTTGAGTAGTTATAAAGGACACATGAAGGGGTAAAGTATAGTCAGATAATGTAATAGAGCTGATAGAGAGAATGAGGGGATATAAAAGGATGGGAGGCAAGAGGATACATAGTTTGAGCCAGAAGTGAAGACACAGTGCTAAAATTGTATAAGTTGTAAAGATGTGCTCATAGCAGAAAGGCAAGATCAGTAAGGAGGAAGAGACAGAAGAGCAGAGAAAGAGAGAGAGAAGAGCTGTGAATGGAAGAGCAGAGAAACCTACCAAGGAAATGCAGAGTATAGAGAGTACAACCATAGTCAGTTTCATCTGGTACGGGAACAGGAACATATCCATGATTTGCTTAAGTATTCTTTTAGTAAGGATTTCAAGAAAAAAAGATTAGTTACTATTCGGAAGTTAAAAGATAGTGAGTTCCAAGCTATAGCAACAGAGTAGGAGTAGAGACTTTGGCCGAAAGAAATGGAACGTTTGGAGATGGTGCAGAATTGTTGTCTCCAGACTTGAAATTTCTGTTTGGAATGTACAGTTTAAGTAAATAACTGATGGCTGGGCAGCATAGAGGCTTGTGAATAATATTATGTGTGGTTATTAATTACATATAGGAGAGAAGGTTGGTAATTTCAAGCCAGTTGATAGACTGTAGAGTATTGCTGTGGTGTGTTGCGTGTTTAGCATTCAATGTGAACTTTGCAATTTTGTTATAGCAGCTATTTAACTTGGCTTTTAGGGAGATTTGTAGGTTGTTCATAACTGGGACTCCATAAATTAGAGAGGGTAGGATTTATGATTTGGCTACTGTCTGGACCCAAAGCAGCTCTTCACAGTGTATTCAATGAAAAACGCCAAACTTTTAAAATTCAAACACTTTAATGGCATAAAAACAATAAAAAGTGAGCGCTTTAGTTTAAAACAGTGTTAAACTTCATCAGAGGGTCTGATGATGATTAGGGTAGGCTGTGGTGTCAGCAGCAGGTTTTAGGAATTCTGGGGGGTTATCTACAGATGATGAGCATGGTTTAACCTTGAGTAGTATTTTTTTGATAAAAGATGTAGGGACAGGTTGTAAGGAAAAAGGGGAGAGGTTAGAAGTGGAAGATAGTGAAGACAGATGAGATGATTTACAGTCAAGTATGTTTGGTGGAGTGCTGGAGGAAATTTGTTTTGGGGAGTCAGTTTCTGAGGTTAGGGGTGTGTAGCAAGGGTTGCGGGTGAGTTTAGCTATGCATTCTATGATGTAATTGTAAAACTTGATAGTGGTTTGTAGTGACATGTTTTCTGGATAAGGTTTGGGGTTCTTTCTAGTTTCTGGGTTGAGGAGGGATGAGTTGGAAGCACAGAATTTTTTTTTTAGGGTTATGTTTGTAAATGTCTTGAGAGGTAGTGTGGTATAGTGTTTTGTCATAGATAATTTGTTTTTTTATTCCGTTGTGAATTTGTCTATATAGTGTAAATCATTGTCATTTTTGTTCTTATTCCATATGATTCATGCTAAGTCTCTCTCTTTCATGGGTAGTTTTGCAAGATTTGGTCAGCTAGGGGGCAGGATTATGTTTAATATGTTTTGCTCAGAGTTGGGCAAGGGAATTTAAAATACTTAAGAATAGTGTGTTGAATTGCTCGATAGCTTCATTAAGGGGAAGAAATTGAAGGAAGGGCCACTCTATGATATTCAGTGTTTGAATGAAACTGTCCTGAGTGAATTTTGTAAGGTTGCAAGTGGATTTAAATTTATAGTCTTTATGTAATTGTATGGGAACCCTATCTGTATAAGCTGCTGAATGGTCATTGAAAGAATCTGAGAGTGTACCAGATGAGAAGTAGTTAGAAGGGTTAGAGACTAGTATCCAATCCAGGATGGATTGTTGAGTATTATTTTTGCTGTGTCTAGTAGGAGAATTGATGAGTTGGCTGAAGCCAAAGAGATTTATGCTATTGATCAGGTTGCTTGAGGAGAGAGACTGCCAGTCTATATTAACATCACCTAATATGACTGTTTCATTATGGACAGAGTCTGAACCCCAAGCTAATATTTCCTCAAGAATTGGAATGTTGTGCCTTGGAGGTATGTATATAACAGTAAAGCATACATTTTTGGATGTATTCATTTTAAGGAAAGAGATGAGATTTTCTGCATTAGAAAGGTTAGGTATGGTGCCTGAAAAGGGAGTAACTGTGTAATTGCTTGGGTAAATTAAGGCAATTCCCCCTCCTTTCTGGCATGTTCTATCATGTCTAATTATGTCATAACCAGGGGGGAAGATTCCAGTATCTTTCATTTTAGGGCTTAGCCAGGTTTCAGTGGCAGCAAAGAAGTCTGTTTTATAGTTATTAATTCAGGCATGGAAGTTGGAGACTTTATTTCCTTATGCTCCTGAGGTTGGCAGTTATTATTTTTAGAGTTTCAGGTTGTTGTTTGTAGTTAACAGTGTCTGTGGGACCTAGATGTGATTATTTTAGGTTTATAGTATAAGATTTTGGAAGTGGGAAACAAGCTAGAGGAGATGGAGTAGCTAGGAGGAAACAAAGTGCTGACACATGAGGTAATGGAACTAGAGGTGTGAGAGGTATATTGCAAATGAGGTTTGCATGTGAAGAGATAAAGGAAGAGGTGAAGGGGCATAGTAAAGAAAAAGTAGGATGATGTGATTTAGGTGTAATGAGTTTGACTAGGTTGGATGGTGAAGAAATGTAGAAGGATGATAGTAGATTCAGAAAGGAAGAGAATGAAATTGAGTGGTTAGTAAATTATGAGGTAGTATTGTCCAAGCAACTACTTAGAGTGAAGAGATTTGATTGGTTTGTGATGTAACAGGTGGGGTTGTAGAGTAAGTGGTGTGATAGGACTGTTCTGCAGGAGATGGGGACTGATGGAGTACAAATTTAGAGATGGTGGACCATGTGGGAACTGGGAGTCAGGTAGGGGTGTGGAGTAAAGTCCAAGCATAGCAAGGGCTGAAAAGAGTAGGGCACCGCCATCGCGGCAGAAAATGCCAAGCAAAAAAAAATCTGTGAACAGAAGATTCCTATATTTCAGTTGATAAGGAATCAGAGAAAGACTTTTGAAGCTATTGAGGAGGGGAGGGAGCTAGAAAACAAAGAAAAAAGTATGCAGCACAGAGGAAGGAGACAGCTATGGAAAAAGGGAATTGAAAGAATCAGGGGATACTTGGCAGGTAGGATTAGGAAGGGTTGAAGGAGGAGAAAATAGAGTAGAGTTTACACAGATAAAGTGGGCAAAGCTACAAGTGTAAAATAGGGTCCTTAAACAGGGGCTCACAGTATGGTTTTAGTGAGTCAAATGTCAGTGATTGGGAGAGAAAACAGGTCCAGGCAGAGAAGGCAGGATAGTTTAGGTGACTAGAAGGAGACTACAGAAGATGGAGCTACTTAATTCTAACCTTGGTCAGTGTGCACACTAACAAGTGAAGTTTCAAATATATGTATTAAAAACAGGATATTGTAAATATGGAGAGAAGCCTTAGTCAAGCATACTTTAGCTCTGTTGAGTGCAGTGGTCCTGGGAATGTTGTAGCTGGGAGATTGTAGTCTTTCAAGCTGTAGTGGGGAATACCCTTAGCGATTTGGTCTGGAGGAGGTGGATAGAGGGTTTAGCTCTGTTGAGTGTAGTGGCCCTGGGAATGTTGTAGCCGAGAGATAGCAGTCTTTCAAGCTGTAGTGGGGAATAGCCTTAGCAACTCAGTCTGCATGAGATGGATAGGGGGAAGTGTTAGTGAGCACACTGGTAGGGGAATGCTGCTGGTCCTTGCTCTTACAGAAGGGAGATTTGAAAATAGACTGGAAAATAAGATAGGTAAAATAATAGAAAATACAATATATGGTATAAAAAGACAAGGAAACCAAGAATTATTAATGACAATAAGAGAAATAATGGATAAAATAATGAATAGAAAGACAAAAGGAAAATATTAGTAGGTAACTTAAGGCATTTGATACAATGCAATATGAAATATTATGGGCTACAATGAAAGCTTATAATATAAGTGAGAGAATTAGAAAAATATGTTACTCAGCTTGCAAACCAAATGAAGTAAAGGTGATAGTAAATGGTTGGCTAAGTCAAGAGATAGTTATTAAAAGTGGTATAAGACAGTTATGTCCAACAATTAGCATGTTATTTACATTAGTAATAGATTCATAGGTTCATAGGTGATTACTAGGCTAACAACCACAAGGGCCTTTTTAAGCCTAGCATGCATCCCAACTCTCTGATCAGTTCTGATACCCCTGATAAGTATAAGCATGGGTCTGGGAGATGAACCATTTACAGGTTACCTGTTTGCAATCAGAGCCATAGGTGCCAAACCAGGGATGAATTTATGGCTTCCCATCTATTTGTTCAAGTTGCACTTGAATTGGATTAGGAAGGTACTCTGCTTCACATGGATGGGGAGCCTGTTCCATAGATGGAGAAGTCTTTGGGATGCATACATATCTCTCTAGCAAGTCCTGTTTATATCACAGGCAAGGTTTAAGTCTTTGGAATGGGTAATTCTGGTACCATTTGTTTTGTGGATATGCAGGAGGAACATCAGAGTGGGGTCTGACAATGCTCTGTATGCCAGGCATAGATCTCCCATGAAAAGCCCGTAAGAGACAGAATACGGGGATAGGGCCTTCAGGCGGTCTGCATAGGACATATTACTTATGCCCTGTATTTTTTTAGTGAAGAACCTCTGTGGATGTTCCAGTTGTTAGATATGCCTAGTTACGTACATACCAAAGGAGGCATTGTACTCAATTATAGATCTGATGAATTGTCGAATGCAGTGGAACAATGACTTCTTTTGACTTAGATGCCATACCTTTGTTTATAAGTTGCACAACATAGAATGATTTCCTCACCACTGTAGACATGTGATAATTAAAGTCTAGATTACTATCTATGTGTGTCCATAAATCCCTGACTACTGGGTCAACTCTAAGGGGTGTGTTGTCAATATGATACTTACCAGGGATGGATGACTTCCCAAAGTTTGCTATTATGCACTTCTTGGCAATTATTTTTAGTCCATGAGTCTGACAGCAGTTATTTGTCTGTGTCAGACCCTCTTGGAGAACATATGTGTCAGTGTGAGAGTCAATGACAGCTCCTAATTTGCAATTATCTGCAAATTTAGTCATCCAGAGACCACTGACATTGGCCTTGACTTCTGAGAAGTAAATGCCAAAAAGGAGCAGTCCAAGGACTTATCCCTGAGGGACTCCACTTGTGACTGGCCTCTTTATAGAGGTGGACTCCCCAGTTCTAACTTTCTGGGTCTTGTCTGTGAGACAGTTGGCTATCCACTGGGTGACATATGGGTTTGTACCTAACCTCTTGAGTTTGTCAACAATGGCGGACTGGGATATTGTGTCAAATGCCTTGGCCAGGTCAAGGAAGGCAGTGTGAATGATTTTGCCCTCATCCATTGCTTTGGTGACCTTCTCAAAGAAGTCCACCAGGTTGAGTAAGCATGGATCTGCCCTTTATGAAACCAAACTGGGTTGGGTCCAGTGTCTGGAAGTTTACTATATCGCTATTGATCACCTCCAAGATAATTCTTTCCATGGCTTTACATATAAGACTAGCAAGACTTACGGGTTTGTAGTTTCCAGGTTCAGTAGATGGCCCACCTTTGTACAGAGGGCTGACTGTTGCCTTTCTCCATTCATGAGGCACGAAGCCTGTTTGTAGGCTACAGTTAAATAGTAATCCCACAGGCCCTGATAGGTCATGTTTCATGCTATTTAGAAGGCATCCTGGGATATTGTCTGGGGCCATTGATGCAGTATTCTTGGTCTTAGAGAGAGCATTAAGGACCTGTTCCCTAGTGATAGTAGGGGGAGTTATATTTGATGATATTTTGTGAGGGAAGGTTGGGGGGGTAAAGTCGGAGCTGAATTTATCAGCCAGGAGGTTTGCTATATCTTCTGGCTCAGTATAAGTTGATCCATTTACAATGAGCTCTGCACACAATTGTGTATTGCCTTTGAGGTTGCAGACATAGCTAAAGAATGCTTTGTGGTTGCCCTTGGCTTGGAATGCTAAACTTACCTCAAATTTGGCTTTGGTAGACTTTTTTGTCCTCTGAGTTGTTTGTTTAGTTTAACGAGGGTGCTTTTATCCTGCTGAGTGCTGCACCTCCTAATTTTTGCCATGATTTTCTTCCTCCTGTTATACAGCCGATTGATTTTGTGATTCCACCAGGATGGCTTGCTTTTTGAGTTATTTCTGTACTTCTTCCTGCTGGATACAGCTGCCTGTAATGAATGAAGTTGATAATAAGATGAATGCAGAACTGGAGGTAGTAAAACATAGGACAATAGAAGGAATTATATTACTAATTGTATTATTTTATGTGGATGATATCTTGTTAGTCATGAAAAATAAAGTATGGATGAAGGAAGCTATTAGTCACTTAAATGAATATTTGGAGGCAACTGATTTGAGTATAAATATAGAAAAGAGCAAAGGTTTAGGAGGTGAGTGTAAAATAGGGAATACTGAATTTAATATGAATGAAATAACAGTATAAGGAACATGATTTGAAAGGGAAATAGTTAAAGATCAACAATGGGAAGAAAAAATAATGAAGAAAATAAAGAATATATGTACATTTTGGAAACCATATAAGTGTCTTACAAAAAGAAATTCTGTATTATTAGCTAAAATTGAATATTTGGCAAATGTATTTATGATCCCTACAAAGTACAAAAAAGAAGTGATAACAAACCAATATGCTAAGGCAGAAGATGGAGGGTTGGGGCTATAAATCTGGTGCTGTATGTTGTATCACTAATATATAAAGGGCTGAGTCAGATAAAAACAGATAACGAGTCACAAATAAGTAAATTATTAAGAAAGAAGTATAAAAATGTGGCAAATGATGAGTAGCCTTAAAAGAGGAAAGTAATGCATGAGTGGAGACTTGAGGAAAATCAAGAAAAAATGTTATTATGGAAAATAATGATAGGAGAGGTAAAAGAATATAGAACAATATGGTGTAAGAATGTTATGAACACATGGTATTATGTTTACTCATGGGAAAAATTAGAGGAAGAGAAAATTAAAGCATTAAAAGTAAGAATAGAATGGTGTAAAACATGTAGAATGTAAACACTTTCTTTACTAATATGAGAAAGTAGAAACAATGTCGAAGAGAGCTGAAACTATGGGGGAATGTATATAAAAATATTTGGAAGGTATAAAAATGTGGAAAATATTAACGTGGACATGAATATGGTTATTATATAGGTTATAGAAGGGTATATCGAAAACAAAGAGATAGGAATATGTTTTACATTATATGGATAACATCATTGAAAGATTGAAGGAGATAAAGTTAATGGAAAATGGATATTGGCAAACATAAAAAAGTAAGATTTGTTTAAGAGTAAAGGAGTGGAGGGTTGAAAGATGGTTGTTACATGATGAGAGATAGATAAATGTAGATTAATGTCAGTAAAAGATGAGAAGTAGATTGTAAAATATTGTGAATATTTTGTAAATTATTGTAAATAATATGCTCAGTAACGGAGCCCTACTGTTTTTGATCTTTTACAGCTACCTTGGCTACCAGCAACTCAAACAGATGGGACTTTGGTTTAATGTCTCATCCAAATGACAAGATCTCAGAGACGGTATGTTTAATTAGCAGGCTGTGTGAGAGGGCAGAGGGCTTGTACCCCTACAAAAACATTGTTTATTTTCATGCACTACGGTCATATCTCAGAACATCTGCTGTGAGCACTCAATGATTTTTTGTCAATTTTTGTTAAACATTTCTGCTGTCAACTTTTTGTCATCTCACTCTTACTTAGGAGACCCATGTTGTATATAGATACATGCTTACTATGAGATGCAATAGTTTTCCTGCCTTGGAGGTAAGACATTCTCACACATAAGGAAAAACATTAAACCACAGGGAAAACTGGGACTTTATGAACAATAAATTTGCTGCATAAGACTCCTTAAAATCAGGAAAGAAAGAAAAGAAAAGAAAAGAAAAAGGAAAAAATGAACTGTAGATAATCGCAAGATGACATCATTTTAGTGATTTTCTGAAATGAGAAAATTAAATTATAGTGTTTGCCTACAAAATACCTGGGAATTGAAGCACATACAAAACAATTGCAATCAGTACTTTCTTCTCACAGCATTTAACTGTATGTAAACTTAAACAGATTATGTTTCTAAAAACAAACAGAGATAGGTTTTCAGTCAGATAAAATGTAAACAGCAGTCTGCATGACTGAAAAGCTTTAGCTGCAAATAGTTACAAAGAATAACAAAATATGTTAATATAGTCACACTATCTAATTTATTTCCCAGTAAAGTAATATTACTGGAGCCATAATTCCTGTTTAGCATTAGCAGCACTAACTATAATTATGGAAATGGAAATTGATATTCATTTCCCCATTTGCCTCTCACTGAAGAGCACTACCCTGTGAGCTAACTTATAACTGAATTCCCGTCAGGGTCATTATGCAGGCTTCGGCTCTGTGTTTTCACTCATGTGAAGTCCCATAGGCACAGATGATCTTTACATTTACTTCAGCAAAATGATTTATCCTGAAAGACTGCATGAGAACTCTGCAGTAATTTGGGTTATTTAGAAATTAAAATTCAGTGTTATTGCAAAGCGTTTCAATAAATTAATCTATTCATGTCACTGTTCTTAATAAGATTTTGATCTGCCTGGGTAGTGTCATGTCAGGGGCATTGTTTTTTTTTTTTTTTTTTTTTTTTTTTGACTGCTTGATAATTGATTAATTTTGTTAACCTATTATGGCCCAGCACAAAAATATAGGACTGGCACTGAGAATTGTTTTACTAGGAAAGTCTATGTGCTGCCCCCCCCATCTCCTTCATTTTTGGGAGCAGAAAGAAATTAAATGATTTTAATAATTTTGCACAGTCACCTTCATACTGCTTAAGGGCATTGAAATTGAAATTTGTATATCCAGTAGTGTATCTTCTTGTCATTTCTCAAGACACTAATGTTGCTTTCTGCTTATACAGGCTGAATATCTATGCCATATAACTAAATGAAAATGGAACACATTTGCATGTAAAGTCTTCTACAAGTATTCAACTTATGGAAGAAAAATCAATTCTTCTGTCATGTAATGGAGCCTTTTGCTCATTGAGATGACATTAGTTAGCAACGTTTAATATAAAACAACTAAGCAATTGCTCAGCCTGATTAATTTCCTACTTAGTAATAAGCCAAAGCCTAGCCTGAGTGTGATAACAAACCATAAGATGCACATTACTGTAAAGAATTGTTGAAAACAGTGTCCTAATTAAGCATCACAAGGTATTATTCTGTAACCTGAGTGCTGACGTAGGAGGTTGCAGAACTACATCTGACTATACTGCTCAAAATGGCTATATATTTTTTTTGCAGCAGAAAACATTCATCAGTTTATCAACTTGTCCTTGAATCACTAATAAAGAGCCTATCCCCGTGATTTACAAAGCCCGTTATAGCGTGCAGAATTAGTCTAAGAGCTATTTTCAGCAATATGACTGACGTGCGATCCAGGAACAAGCTCCCGGGACGTGCACATGAGCTCTTAGACTAATCCTGCATGGACTGAGCTCCTGTATGCAAATTACCCTCATTTGCAGGTGAAAACCATGCAATTGAGGGTAATATGTGATCTAGGAAGCTGGCAGCTGTCCGTGCAGGACGAGTGCAGTGTGCAGAAATGTACTCAGTTAGTAACCGAGTACATTTCTGTAATCAACAAAATGGAGCTATGACAGCTCCAAATAATGGCTGCATATCATTAAGGAAGCATGCCAATGGCCAAGTAGAAGGTCATTGGCATTGCAAACTGTTAGAAAAAACAAATAAACAACCTTTAATTTTTATTCGCCGATCTCGCCCTTTTAAGTATAGGGCAGCAACGCGCAAATGGGATCGGGGGGAAAAATAATAAAATAAACTCAAAATAAGCTTTATAACTAAAATCAATATTCTGCCATGCAAGTCAATGGCAGGCAGAAGACAACCTGGCCAGTGAGTAATGGTTGCTAAGGGGGTAGGCTCAGTGTGGGACATGTAACTATGCATTAGCAGGCAATCCTATGTAAATGAGGGAAAGTTTAGTGAATCCCAGATTTTCCCAGGGTGTGATGCAGGTCCCAAGAGTTTAAGAGTATAAATAGCTGGGTGCAAGACTAGGATATAGGTGACATCATGGGGGTGTGTGCCAGGCATACTGTAAGTGGATTGGAGACCTGTGGCTCAGGATTGCTCCTAGCTTAGCACAGCTAAGATAGGGGTGTGTCTAAACCTGCCTAGCACTCTTTACAAAGTGTAAGCGGGTGTGCGCACTGGATTTTATAGGGAGAAAAAGGAAGTTAAACCAAGAAAAAGCAGCTCTGTGCACATTTGAGCACTCCATTTTCGTGGAGCACACACAGGCCTAAACAGGAAGGCAATGGGAAGAGAAAACAGCAGTAGGAAGATAATCAAGGAGAACTAGCTTAGCTGACAGGTGAAATGTATCAGTATCAGTCAATTACACAGGCAGCAGACCAGCCCAGCCCAGCACACTACTATAAACTATGCAAACACCTATCCCCCTTCTTTTTCCCAAAACCTCTGCACCACCGGTGTATACAGACGGGGAAATTTTACAAAACAAAAGCAAGAGAAAAAATGCTAGGGGCTGCTTTTGCTATCATAAACCAGCATGTGCAAGAGGCTGAGGGTGGTGAGGATGTGAATGCTGCTGAGCAACCCACAGTGAGGAGATGGAGAAGAGTGTACAGACCCAGGGTAACCTACCAAGGGCTACATGAGCTGGAGATAGTGAAGCACTATGGGGTGGACAGGGACCTACTACAGCAAATTGTTGAGCTGTGCCGGCCACGCCTGACACACAGAACTAACAGAGGGGAACCCATCCCAGTGGATACCAAGGTATGTGTAGGCCTAAGAATACTAGCTACAGGTACCTTCCAAAAGCCAACTGGGGATATGATGGGGATTTCACAGGCATCAGCATCCAGGGTACTCCATCAGTTCCTGGATGCCATGTCAGCACATGTCGGTGAGCATGTATATTTCCCCATCACCCGTGAGGCTTTGGCCAGTAATATGCATCTCTTCCACCAAATAGCAGAATACCCTGAGATAGTGAGTGCAATAGACTGCACGCACATACACATTAAAGCACCACCAGGTGAGGGGGTAGGGTTTACGTCAACCACAAGGGCTTCCCCTCCATCAACTGCCTGGTCATGTGCGATGCCCAGGGCATAATAATGAATGTGTGTGCTGGCTGCCCTGGAAGCTACCATGATTCCCACATATGGCATCTGATGCAGCTGTACCAGACATTTGCCAATGGGGACATCCCACACGGTCACCTAGTGGGGGATGCTGGATACGCACGGGAGCCATGGCTGATAACACCCATGCACACACACCCGAACATGAACTCCATAATGAGGCACATGCACAAACACGAATCATAATAGAGCGTGTGTTTGGGATGGTCAATTCACGGTTCCAGTGCCTGGACACATCCAGTGGAGCCTTGCAGTACTCACCAACTAAATGTACCCAAATTGTCCTTGTATGTGCCATGCTACACAATATGATCCTGCAGAAACAGCTGTAGCAGGAACAGCATGGGGCAGGGCCACACTGCCCCCCACCAGTGCCAAGGTCTGCACAGGTGCAGAGTGACTCGGAGGAGGAACACCCTGAGCCTGCCCAAGTAGGCAGAAGGAGGCATGCCCAGTATGCCCTGACCTTGGCAAAGAGGCAATGCATAGCACATGCACTGACACAGTAGGGACCCAGAGAATGACACCTCTCTCCAACTCGCACATACAATAAAAGGAATGTCAAACATGGCACTACCTGTGCTCAACCATGTATAGTGAGTGTACTATGTGCATCCAACATAGGCAGCCCTGCAGCACCACCCTCAATACTGGTAGACCCACAAGGTAAGTGACTCACACATACCAGTTGGGGTAGGCACATACCCAACAATAGTCACAGCCAGCAGGATAGGTGTAGACAAACACAATAAAATGCTGTATTATGGCCTCTGAATGAGCCCCATGGGTTACCCCTACCCCAGGTCTACACAGACAGACTACAGCAGGCCAGCCAGTTGGATGTAAGTTGTGAAGGCTAGGAAGTCAGAAACTAATATGTAGGTAGTGAAAGCTAAGATCTGTAGTACACTGGTATGCCTCTAGCCAGCACGGTAGGTAAGACTACAGACTGAAATGGTGTACCTGACATACCAGTACAGTCCTATCAAATGTGTAAAAGTGTAAGGTGTGCCCCACCATCCTATGTACACTTATAGTAACAGTCAGGTGTGCCCCCCCCCCATCCCTGTGTAGAAATGTAGAAACAGTCAGGCCCCCCCCCCCCCGCTATGCAGAAATGTAGCAACAGTCAATGGCAAACGACCGATGGATACCACACAGACACAGCATGCTATCTGTTGGTGTACAACACAAAGGTCAGCACCGCAGTACAAACTACCTGGACTTGATCCACACATGCAATATAGATGGCCATATTGGGCATGCTCATACACTTAGAGGAATGAAGGCAATGTCAGTCAACAACATACTGAAAAGCCATACTGAGCATGCTCACACACCTAAACACACATGAAGGCCATGTCAGCAAACACCAGTGGACCAGACATATCTGGCATTTGCAGTTCTTAGTGCAGACATATGTCAGTATGCACCACTCCTGCCTTGCACACACAGTGGATAGGAGTACAGACATATATGTAAGGACAACACACTGTAATAAGCCACAGGTAGACGGACATAGATGTGTTGAAGAGGGTGACCATGACAAGGAGCCATCTGGGCCTGTTCCACCCAGCACACAGCCAAAGGTCCCTAAATACATGAGGTGCAGGTGTCACTCACTGCAGATACTAGCCACCAGTGTCTGTCAGCATGATGGCATGTTTCACGTGCCAGCTGTGCAACATGACTGTACAAGAAATTAGTAACCTAGTAGCTGTATACACATACCATATGACCCTGTGTGTGCCCGCATGTGGCATGACAACCCCTACATGAATGGGTTACGGCCCATGCACACACTGCCCTCCCCATAGCAGTATCATGACAAACCTGCTGACGTCATCCAATATGAAATAAACCTGTGGGAGAGCTGTAGCTCAGTAATCCCCATGGTGCGCCCCATAACTGCATACTGCTGTACTGATAAACTAGTTAGATAGTAGTCCTAACCCCAGACTTGGCAACTGTGTGAGTGTGTGTTTGTGTGCATGTCTCTCGGTCTCTGACTGTGTAGAGAGAAATGCTTTTAGGGCTACTCACAATCCATACAGTTTATATACACAACTTTGGGAAGGCTGCTGATGTCACTCACCTAGAAATACACCTCTGGGGAAATCATAGCCCAGCATATCATTGCTGGAGCCTTCCTGTGTCCTGACAGAGTGCTCTTTAAACTATCTGGAGATATACAGAGCTGAGTATATTTTTCTGGCACTTCAGAGTTGTGTACTGGTAATTGTTGTTTGACTAATTTTATATCATTGCTGGCTGACTTCAGAGTTGTGCACTATTTTTGCTTCACTGTATAGTTTTTCAGATCTCTGCTGAAAAATGTGTACAAGTTAGCATTCACAAAATACAACTGAACTGAAGATACCAAAGGTAAAACGCCAAACGCTGTGTTGTCTTGAGATGCCTGTGCACTCGGTTAAACTCTGATGACAACAGAACTGTGCATATGTCTTTACGAATGAATAACTAAAAAACTTTTGCTTTTACAGTTTTTAGTTATTCATTCGTAAAGACATATGCACAGTTCTGTTGTCATCAGAGTTTAACAGAGTGCACAGGTGTCTCAAGACAACACAGCATTTGGAGTTTTACCTTTGGTATCTTCAGTTCAGATCTCTGCTGAAGGTGTTGTTTTTCTCATACCCACCCTCCCTATTCCCTATTCCTGTTTTGTTGTTTAAATTTGGAGGCTTTTGCAGTTGCCCACCCCCACTGTAGATTTGATCTGGGACACTCCCCCCAGTCCCATCTCTTTACCTCATTCTACCTAATAGACTCCTTCTGCACTTGTTTTTAGTCATTTTTAATTTAATTCCATTTTTAAACTGTTTGGTCTAACATTGCTACATACTCAAGTGTGCTAGCTTGCACTGCATTTGGTTCATAGGTTCATAGGTTGGTACGAGGCTATCAGCCCTAGGGCCTATACAAGCCTAGCCATAACAATTCCCTGGCTATTTCTTCCCACACTATTTACTTTCCTGGACCCCTGTCTAGCAGGGCAACTGACGTGATCCCTGGGGTGAATTTCCTTTCTCCTATCCAATCGTCAAGGTTCCTTTTGAAGAGGGCCAAAGAGGCACTCTGCTTGACATGTATGGGCAATCTATTCCAGAGTCTGGGGAGTCTCTGGGTCAGGAACTTATCTCTCCAGCATGTTTTGTCTATTGTGATGACAAGGTTTAGATCCCTGGAGCATGTGGCTCTGAGGGATTGGGATTTCTTTAAGTGTAGCATGTCCAACAGCTCTGGGTTTGACATGGCCTTGTATGTTAAGCAGAGATCGCCTCTGAGTAGACGATATGTGACAGAGTATAGCTGGAGTTTTTTAATGGGGTCAGCGTAGGGCATCTGCTTTAGGCCTGTGATTCTTTCAGTGAGGTATTTCTGTGGCCTTTCCAGTTGTTGCAGATGTCTTGAGAGGTACATACCAAATGGGGCATTGTATTCTATAATGGGTCTAATGAGGGATGAGTACAGTGGGACAATGACCTCCTTTTTTCAGGATGAAAAGCCCTTAGTGATGAGGTGTGCCACATAGAAGGATTTCCTGACTGTTGTAGCGATGTGGTTATCGAAGGTGAGACCACTGTCCACCTGTGTCCCTAAGTCTCTTATTACACTTTCAGTGTTTAGTATACTGCCACCTATATGGTAATTCACAGATACATGTTTTTTCCCAAAGGGGATAACTATACATTTCTTGGTATTGAGCTTGGGCCCATGGCTCTGGCACCAAGCATCTGTTTCTGTAAGGCCCTTTTGTAGAGTATCCACATCACTTGGGGATTCAATAATGGCTCCCAGTTTGCAGTCATCTGCGAACTTTGTTAGCCAGAGTCCCTTAGTGTTGGCCTGTACCTCAGAGAAGTAGATGCCAAACAAGAGCGGTTCCAGGACTGAACCCTGAGGTACTCCACTTGTCACTTGTCTGGAGCTGGATTTGCAGTCGGCTACTTTTACAATGTGGGTTCTATCAGTAAGCCAGTTAGCAACCATTGGGTGACATAGGGATTAATGCCCAGCTTAGTAAGTTTATCTATGATTCCAGACTGGAGGATGGTGTCAAAGGCCTTGGCAAGGTCTAGATAGGCTGTGTGGGCCACCTTACCCTTGTCCATGGCTCTGGAGACTGATTCAAAGAAGTCAATCAGGTTCAGGAGACAAGATCAGCCCTTCATGAACCCAAACAGGGTGGGGTCTAGTGTTTGAAGGTTGCCAATGTCTTTGTTTATAAGTTCCATGATAATACGTTCCATGGCCTTGCAGATAAGGCTTGTCAGACTGATGGGATGGTAGTTTCCAGGATCCAAGGTTGATGCTCCCTTGTGGAGTGGGATAACTGTAGCTCTGCGCTACTCAGTCAGCATGAAACCTGAGGTGAGGCTATGATTAAACATGACACTTAGGTGAGGTGCCAGTTCATATTGTAGTTCATGTAGTACACAGCCTGGGATGTCATCTGGTCCCATGGACGCTGTATTCTTAGCTTTGGAGAGTGCGTTTTTTACCTGTGTGGCTATTACCGGAATTTGATAATCCTCCGGTATTGAGATGGGCCATTTAGGGGGTGAGAGGGGGTGAAGTTGGCACTGAATCGATCTGCCAGGATATTGGCAATATCCTTGGGATCAGTATATTTAATGCCATTCTGTTTTAGCTCAGACCAGATCTGAGCATTGCCATTTAGATTCTTGACATAGTTATAGAATGCCTTGTGGTTGTCTTTGGAATCTTTGGCAATTTTATTTTCGTAACTAGCTTTGGAGGATTTTATGAGGGATCTCAGTTTCTTACTGAGGCTGGTAAGGGAGTTTTTTGCATCCTGGGATTTTCCTCTTTTCTGCAACAGTTTCTTCCTTTTGTTGTAAAGTTTGTTTATGGCAGGGGACCACCAGATTGGCTTCCTTTTTTTAGATGAGAGCATCTTGGTTGTATTTGGGATGGCACGATTCATGCATGAGTGGATGTGCTTGTACAGTGCCTTTGTGTAGGATTCAGCAGTTGAACTTTCAGCTCCCATCTGCATGGGTGTCATGAAGTTTGTCACTTCTGACGTGAATAGCATGAAGTTGGCTTTGAAGAAGTTTTTTATGGAGAATTGTTTTTACTGCTGTTTTAGCTACTTTTCTGTATATATATATATATATATATATATATATATATATATATACATATATATAAAAATACCTTTCCTGTAACTAGTGAGGTCCAGATTCAGATTTGCTGTCTGTATCCAGGACTGTATGTAAGCTTCTGAGCCCCCCCCCCCAAGCTTTCTGTGTTGGAGGGAAACCTTCTAGCTTATTAGTGGGAGTGGTAAGCACTAGGTAACCTATCTACCACATAAGGAGTGGTTCTGACCCAGAAATTGTAGTTATTGGCCGTTTGGGCAGTTTTTCCATCTCTCTCAACTTTCTGATTTAAAAGCCAGCATTTGCACTTGTTTCCCCCCTTTCCTGTAACTAGTTTAGTCCAGATGCAGATTCTTAGTTTTAGCACTTGAATTTGCTTATTCTCGTGATCAGCACTTGTTCAGAACTTGTAAGCACTAAATAACCTATTAATTACTACAGCACTAAACCTTCCTCATTACATAGAGGAAAACAATTTTGGTACTTACTTTCCTCACTTGCTAAGAGAAAAACAGCTCTTGTACTCACTTTCCTCACTTATCTAGAGGAAAATAGTTTTTTATTCAGGCATATCCAAGGGTCAGCTCCCAGTGTATTCTCCTGACTATCTGATGAATCTGGGCATCTTGGAGCAATGTAGAAATTGCCTCATGTACACAGACAACCCTCTCCTCCTACCACCCAACACTACAACCTGTGAGAGATGCACTTATCTAGCCAAACTGGAGGTAAAGCTCTCTCCAATCAAGACTGAACTTGACAGTCAAGAGGAGAAGGTAAACACTTGCACCACACCACACTCATCACATAATCTCACTAAATCTACACCCCCAAAATCCACACATAGAAACACAAAAACATTCATGGAGGCTCTCAATAATAATCTGCTCAAGCAACAGAGACCTTCAAAGCTGAAATGCAAGCAACCTCCACCCCCCAACACAACCCAAATGACACATAGCCCGCAGACTCAGTGTGCCACTCAACCACAGCCAATATGGCAAAACAACGTACCCAACACACTAGTCATAGGTGACTCTATAGTCAGGCACACTGATGTCCCACTCACCAGGCTAAATAAGGAGAAGGTTACTGTCAGCTACCTATTGGGTGCTAGGATCCACCACATAACCCACGCACTCAGGTCACTCCACAACAAGTACAAATATGACTCTGTCATTGTCCATGTTGTTGTGAATGACCTAAGATGTACCTCCCTGGACTACATGAAAAGAGACATGGAAGAGCTCTCCAATCTTGTAGCCCAGGCAGGTATGACCCTAGCCCTGAGTAGTATTCTGCCATCACCCAGAATGATGCCGCAGTACAAGGACAAAATGATTGACTTCAACAATTGGCTAAGCTTCTGGTGCCATTCTAAAGGGATCCAGTATCTGTCTGCCTGGGATGACATGGTCGACTGACCACAATGCTTTGACAGAGATGGCCTGCACCTGTTACCCCTGGGATTCCGGATACTGGCTAAGGTTCTTGCCGCCCCTATAGTGCCTTTTTTAGACAAGGTTCAAATGACAAATTCACCACCGTAACAGGAACAGACCAGTTTACAGGCTTTGCTGTATTCTGGGCTGTGGTGTTGTTCCTGTGTTGTCCATTACCTTACTTGGATAAGAAGGAAGTTTCTTTGCTCACCAGTGGGAGTGGGGAGCCTTGAGCAGCCTATCTGTCCCTGAAGGAGTGACCTCAGCACAAGAGCTGTAGTAATTGGTTGTTTGGGACCATTTCTAGCTCTTTTGAAGTTCCCTGTTTAAAATCCGCATTTGCGTGGCTTTACTGTGATTGCGCATAGCGCGGTTAAACAGGGTTAAACTTTTTCTGGCTCCGCCAAGTCTGCTCTTCAAATTTTCCCTTAGAAAGCTCTACTCTTAGAATAACCAGTCTATTCGTTATATTATAAGCATAGCACTTGTTCTCAAAGCTTCTCTTCTAAGCAAGCACTCTCAGAATCAAGTAGCACTACATCCACCTACCACCCCAACCACTTCCCTTAAAGGCACAGCACTCTCTTGTAATATTCTAGCATGTTGAGTGGTAGATTGCTAGCATCTTCTCCTGTTCAGCTGGTTAATCTGGGAATCTTGAGACAATGCTATAATTGTCTCATGTACACAGACAATCCTCTCCTGCTCCCAACAAACACAAATACATGTGAGAGATGCAACTATATAGCCAAACTGGAGGCTGAACTCTCTCAACTCAGGACTGGCAAGACCAGACAGGAGGAGAAGGTAACCACACACACAACAAACCCAGTCACACATAGACCTACCCCAACTGCAAATCAAGCACATAATAACACAAAAACATACTCGGAGGCTCTATTAAAAAACTTACCAAAACAACAGAGGCTCCCAAAGCAGACACCCAAAAATCCACCACCTCAAAACATAACACATGAAACACATACTTCAATAAATCGGTGTGTAAATAAATCACAGCCCTTAAGGCCAAACACTATGCCTGATACACTAGTGATAGGTGACTCTATAGTCAGACACATTGACGTCCCACTTACCAGGCTGAGCAAGGAGAGGGTAACGGTAAGCTGCTTATCAGGGGCTAGGATCCGCCATATAACACACGCACTCAGGTCACTCAAAAGCACATACAAATATGACTCTGTCATTGTTCATGCCGGCGTGAATGACCTGAGACGTACCTCCTTGGACTACATGAAAAGAGACATAGAGGAGCTCTCTGATTATGTAGCCCAGGCTGGTATGACCCTGACCCTGAGCAGCATCCTGCCCTCACCAAGAATTATGCCACAATACAAAGACAAGATGATCAGCTTTAATAATTGGCTCAATTACTGGTGTCATTCTAGGGGGATCCAATGTCTGTCTGCCTGGGATGACATGCTGGACAAGCCACGCTGCTTCACAAGGGACGGCTTGCACCTGTCACCACTGGGCTTCCGGATATTGGCTAAGGCTCTTGCCACCCCCATAGTGCCTTTTTTAGGCAAGGCTCAAAAGACGAACCCACCTCCTTAGAAAACAAAAATGGAAACAAATTAAGGGTAATGCTGCTCATCGCCTGAAGTCTAAATCTCAAGATGCAGGCTCTCGAAGCACACCTCAGTATGGAGAACATCGATGTCTGCACTGTAACCGAGACCTGGTTCAAGGCTCCTGAGAGCACCCCAGCGCTACCAGGCTTTACCTCATATCATGCTTTTCGGCCCCAAAACCCGGGCCGAACCACAAAGGGAGGGGGAGTGTCCATATTCATCAAGGATACCCACACCTCCAGGTTAGTGGCAACTCATGAAGCATCGGAGACCATCCAGGTGCAGCTAACCATAGGCAAAACTGCTATACAACTGGTTGCATGTTACAGACCACCCTCCCAATCTCAAGAACCCCACTCAGACTTCCTGAAGACATTGGAAGATATGAATGTCTCACCAAATACCATCATACTGGGAGACTTCAACTACCCAAACATAGACTGGGTGCACTATTCTAGCCCTAACACCCTAGCCCAAAGGTTCCTGGAATTCATAAACTCAAATGCAATGGAACAGCTAGTCACCTCTCCCACAAGGGGGGATAATATACTAGACCTGATCATCACAAACATGGGGATAAAATGCTCCACACCGGAAGTATTCCCCTCACTGGTGAGATCTGACCACAAACTAATCACCCTGGATATACATTTACCACCTCCACCCCCAGCACAAAAGACTACAGTGAGAAACTTCTCAAAAGCTGACTTTACACTTCTCAAGACTGAGATGGTATCATTTAAGCCCACAGGGCCAATGGAAACCACATCCCACAATGCTGAATCCTACACAAATGCTTTCTACGGACATCTCCAAGAATGCATGGATTGTGCAATCCCAAATAAAACCAAGACTCTCTCCACCAAAGGAAAGCGTCCTGTCTGGTGGACCACAGCCATAAACAAATCGTATAACAAAAGAAGGAAGCTACTGCAAGACAGAGCAAAATCCCATAAAGAGAAGGCATCTCTGATCAGCACTAGTAGAAAGCTACGTTCTCTCATAAAAACATCCAAGGCCAACTTTGAGAGAAAAATCACCAAGGACACTAAAGATAACCACAAGGCATTCTTCAGTTATGTTAGAAACCTGGGCGGAAACCCTCAGATATGCTCAGAGTTAGTACACAATGATAAAAAATTTACCGAACCCACAGATATTGCCAACATTCTGGCAGACAGGTTCAGTGCAAATTTCTCCCCTCCCTCACCTCCAAAAGAAGAAATACTCATCCCAGCTGAATGTAACCACCCTGTCATCTCTGATGTCCAGGTGAGAACCGCCCTCAGCAAAGCAAAAAACACAGCTTCTATGGGACCCGATGGTATCCCCGGCTGCGTGATACGTGAACTCCAAGAGGAGCTAAACCCGCATATAAAAATGTTATTTAACCTTAGCCTTACTACAGGTTATGTGCCTGAACACTGGCGTACAGCAACAGTGGTCCCACTCCACAAGGGAGGCTCCACTACAGACCCTGGGAACTACCGCCCCATAAGCTTGACCAGCCTGGTTTGCAAAGCTATGGAAAGAATTATTATGGAACTCATAAACAACGACATTGGGGACCTACAGACACTTGATCCCACCCAGTTCGGCTTTGTAAAGGGCAGATCCTGCCTTTTGAACCTAGTTGACTTTTTCGAAACAGTCACTAGAGCCATTGATGAGAGCAAGGCAGTCCATACAGCCTACCTGGACTTGGCTAAAGCCTTCGACACAATACCCCACTCGGGGATCATAGATAAGCTAAACAGCTTAAATGTAAATCCATATGTCACAAGATGGGTTGCAAACTGGCTAAAGAACAGAACCCATAAAGTGAAGATTGCGGGAGCCATGTCAGACTCAAAGCCAGTCACAAGTGGTGTCCCATAGGGCTGTGTCCTGGGACCCCTTTTCTTCGGCATTTACTTCTCAGATGTGAAAGCAAACATGGGAGGGTTGTGGCTGACAAAGTTCGCAGATGACTGCAAACTAGGCGCCATAGTCGATAAACCCGCTGACACATACATCCTACAGAAAGGCCTCACCGAAACGGACAACTTGTGCCGGAATCATGGCCTTAAACTGAATGCTAAGAAATGTATAGTCATCCCCTTTGGGAAAAACAAAGTACCCACAAATTATCACATAGACAGTAACCCACTGAGTACCGAAAAAGTAATCAGAGACCTGGGGACCCAAGTTGATAGTGACCTCTCATTTGACACCCACATTGCCAAAGTGGTTAGAAAGACTTTCTACCTTGCCCACCTTGTCATGAAGGGGTTCACATCCAGATCAAAGGAGGTCATCGTGCCCCTGTATTCCTCCCTTTTCAGGCCCATGATTGAGTACAATGCCCCATTTGGTATGTACCTCACCCGGCACTTACAACAGCTGGAGAGACCCCAGAAGTACCTCACCAAGAGGATCAAGGGTCTCGAACATATGTCATATGCTGCCAGGCTAAAAAAACTCCAGCTCTATTCAGTAGCATACCGCCTGCTCAGAGGTGATCTGTGCCTGATGTACAAGGCCATGTCCAACCAGGAATTGATGGACATGCTCCACCTCAAAAAATCCAAATCCATAAGAACCACGAGAGCCAAAGATTTAAACCTCAGTACAAACATGAATAGAACATGCTGGAGGGACAGATTCATAACTCAGAGGCTTCCCATATTCTGGAACAAAATCCCAGTCCATGTTAGGCAGAGCCCCTCACTGACTCTCTTCAAGAGAAATCTTGACGAGTGGATGGGAGATCGTAGGTTTACCCCGGGGGTCACCCCTGTGTCGCTACTTGACAGAGGCACAGTAAACTAATTTTAATAAGTAAGGGGGTCTTCAATGTGTCACTACTAGACAAAGGCATAGTATTCTAAATTTATTCTATACACCTTAGTACCACTACATGGGGTGGCGAAAGCCACATCTCTAGGGCTAGGCTTGCAAATGCCCCAGGGCAGATAGCCTAGTACTAAACTATGAAACTATGAAAAACTGAGGGTGATGCTACTCAATGCTAGAAGCCTAAATCTCAAAATGCACTCACTCAAGGCACTCCTTAAAATGGAGAACATCGATATCTGTGCAGTGACTGAGACCTGGTTCAAGGCTCCAGACAGCACCCCTGCACTACCAGGCTATAACTCATACCACACTTTTCAACCATGTAACCTGGACCGGAACACCAAAGGCGGAGGTATGTCCATATTCATTAAGGATATCCACACCTCCAGGCTAGTTGCTCAGCATTATGCAGCCGAGGTTATCCAATTGCAACTAACTCTGGGCAAAACTGCTATCCAAATTGTAGCTTGCTACAGATCACCCACCATAACCCAGGATTCCCACTCCTCTTTTCTTGATGTACTGGAAAATATTAGGGTTCAATCAAACACCCTAATAATGGGCAATTTCAACTACCCCACCATTAACTGGGAAAACTACTCATGTACCAACTCCTTTGCTCAACGCTTTCTGGAATTCATAAACTCCAGTGCCCTGGATCAACTTATCCACACCCCCACCAGGGGCAACAATAACCTAGATCTAGTCATTACCAACATGAGTGACCAGTGTTCCACACCTGAAGTCAATGCCTCATTGGTCCGATCCGACCATAAGTTAATTACCCTAGATATCCACATCCTGCCCCCACCCCCATGAAGGAAACCATGGTAAATAATTTCTCCAAAGCTAACTTCATGCTTCTTAAGACAGAAGTGGTGAACTTTCATGACATCCATGTGGATGGACAATACAGTTACGACTACTGAATCCTACACAATTCCACTTTATAGGAACTTACATGAGTGCATGGATCATGCTATTCCAAACAGAACCAAGATGCTATCCTCCAAAAAAAGGAAGCCAATTGGGTGGCCCGCTGCCATAAACAAACTGTGCAACAGAAGGAAGAAGCTATTGCAAAAGAGAGTAAAATCTCATGAGTGGAGGAGCTCCCTGGTCAGCCTCAGTAAGAAGCTGTGATCCTTGATAAAATCCTCCAAAGCTAGTTACGAAAACAAAATCACCACTGATTCTAAAGAAAACCACAAAGCATTCTATAGCTATGTCAAGAATCTCAATGGCAACACTCAGATCTGCTCTGAGTTACAGCACAACGGCACTAAATATACAGACCCAACTGATATTGCCAACATCCTGGCAGATAGGTTCAGTGCTAACTTTACCCCCCTCTCACCCCCTAAAGAGCCCATCTCTATACCGGAAGAATGCAAAGTTCCTGTAATCACGGCTGCACAGGTAAAAACCACACTCTCCAAAGCCAAGAACACAGCATCCATGGGACCAGACAACATCCCAGGCTGTGTTCTACACAAACTACAGAACAAACTGGCACCCCACCTGTACCATGTTCAATCATAGCCTCACCTCAGGCTTTGTGCCTGCTGAATGGCGGACAGCAATGGTTATCCCTCTCCACAAGGGGGGAGTCACCATGGACCCCGGGAACTACCACCCCATTAGCCTGATGAGCCTGGTCTGCAAGGCCATGGAACAAATCATCATGGAACTTATAAACAAAGATATTGGTAATCTCCAAACTCTGGACCCCACCCAGTTTGGGTTTGTAAAAGGCAGATCATGTCTCCTAAACCTGATAGACTTCTTTGAAGCAGTCACCAAAGCCATAGACAAGGGTAAGGTAGTTAACACAGCCTATCTAGATCTTGCCAAGGCTTTTGACACCATCCCACACTCTGGAATTATAGATAAACTCACTAAACTAGGTATAAATCCCTATGTCACAAGATGGGTTGCCAACTGGCTCACTGACAGAACCCACACAGTGAAAGTAGCAGACTCCAAATCCGATTTCAACCAGTGACAAGTGGGGTACCACAGGGTTTAATCCTGGGTCCTCTCCTGTTTGGTATTTACTTTTCTGAAGTACAGGCTAACACAGAAGGTCTTTGGCTAATGAAGTTCACAGATGACTGCAAACTAGGAGCCATAATCAAAACTCCTAATGATGTGGACATCTAAAAAAGGGCCACACTGAGACAGATGCCTGGTGTCAAAGCCATGGCCTCAAGCTCAATGCCAAAAAGTGCATTGTCATCCCCTTTGGTAAAAGCTCTGTACCCATGAACTACAACTTAGGTGGTAGTATACTTAATACCGAAAGTGTGATAAGAGACCTTGGGACACAGGTGGACAGTAGTCTCTCCTTTGATAATCACATTGCCACAGTAGTCAGAAAATCCTTCTACATGGCACACCTCATCACAAAAGGTTTCTCATCCAGAAAAAAAGAGGTCATTGTTCCCCTCTACTCATCACTCATTAGACCCATTATAGAGTACAATGCCCCTTTTGGTATGTACCTCACAAGACATCTACAACAACTGGAAAGGCCGCAGAAATACCTCACAAAGAGGATTACCGGCCTCAAACAGATGCCCTCATGAACCGTCTCAAAAAACTCCAGCTTTACTCCATCACATATCGCCTACTCAGAGGTGATCTCTGCCTAACATACAAAGTTATGTCAAACCCAGAGCTGTTGGAAATGCTCCACTTAAAGAAATCCCAATCCCTCTGAGCTACACGCTCTAGGGACCTAAACCTTGTCACCACAACAAACAGAACATGCCAGAGGCTAGATTCCTGTCCCAGAGACTTCCCATAGCTCTGGAATAAACTATCTATCTATATCAAACAAAGCTCCTCATTAGCGCTCTATAAGAAAAATATTGATGATTGCATGACAAATAGGAAATTCACCCCGGGGATTACCTCTGTGGCTTTGCTCAACAGTGGCACAGGAAAATAGATTTCTTGGGTGGCAAAAGCCAGGGTATCTTTTTGGCTGGGCTTGAATAGGCCCCAGGGCAGATAGCTTAGTACCTACCTATGAACCTATGAAACTATAATCTCTGTAGTGTGTCCTGTAACTGCGTACTGCTGTAGTGTGATAAAGTAATTAGGTAGGCATTCTAACCCCAGACATGACAATTGTGTGTGAATCTGTGTGTCTTTGTGTCTTTGTCTGTTTATGACTGAGTGACGAACAGTACTTTTTCAGTCACAAACACTCCTTAGAATTCATATACCCAACGCTGGCAAGGCTGCTGATGTCACTCACCTAGAAATACACCTCTGAGAAAGTCATAGCCCAGTAATGTCTGTAGCTCATCTTGTAACTGTGTAGTGTGATTTAGAACTGTGGTAGGGTTTCATCACCACCCATGGCAGTTTTGGATGTTCTGCATGTGTTTAAATGTCTGTGTATGGAGCAATGCATCATAGGCCACTCACTTGCAATATAATTCAAATGCCCTACTTTGCCAATCCTGCTGATTTCATTCATTGTGAAATACAACGTTGGGGAGCAAACTCCCTGTAATCCCTGTGGTGTGACTTATAACTGCTCTATGCTGTAGTGTGATATAGGCCTTTTTCAGGGGTTCTATACCCGCACATGACAGTTGTGGATGTTTTGTGTGTTGTCTCACTGTGTAGGGAGCAATCCATTTTAGGAAAGTCACTCGCAGTACAGGTGAAATGCCCTACTTTAGTAATCCTGCTGATGTCTGTCACTGTGAAGTACTCCAGTAATATCCGTGGCTCAATCTATAACTGCGTAGTGCTGTAGTGTAAAAAACTAATTAGGTAGAGGTTCAACTCCCAGACATGACAGGTGTGTGTGTGTGTGTGTGTGTGTGTGTGTGTGTGTGTGTGTGTGTAACTCATATCCTGTGTAGAGGTGGGTGTGTGACACCTGTGGCCAATGAGGAGGGGGTTTTGCTCATTACTTTTATGGTGGCCCTATTATATATCACAATGTCAACCATGCAGGGATAACAGATGTAAATTAGCTGGGAGGCTGGGGTGCAAAGCCATACCCATACATGTGGCATCAAGGCCAGCCAATCCAAATTAGCACCTACTATTACCCAGAACACACACTCAACCCACATGTCATATGCACACACATGCCTAGGCAACAGCCAATATGTGGTTAGTACACTGTATACTGGCCACTGATAGTAACTATGCATTAAAAGCAATGGGCTACAGAGGGCATGTCTCCCTGCCCATCTATCCAATATACATGTACATGCAGACAGTGCACCTCCACCATGTTCCCCAAATGACACCTGCACCACCTGTGGTGCCTCCACATGTGACACACAACGGACATACCATGCCTGACAACATGCCCTGTATGGACAGATGACACTGACATCAGGGAATGCTGTTGGCATGCTATCGATGTAGGTAAAGGGTAAACCTGCTGCACATTACCCATTCCTGCCAACAGTGGGCAAGACTGGCACATTGGATGATAATCTGTGTTCACAACATGGGCCAGACACCCCAGGTACAGTTCCACTTGTCACTGTACATTCATGTGGAAGGTGTGCACTTCCCAGATACCATCCATGTCATGGACTAAGGAACACATACACGGCATGTGGTGTACAGGTTTGGCCACACACAACATTCACCCAGCTGACTGGATGGGAGATGCAATACTATGAGGGCAAATGTAGTAACTACAGGCCTGAGCCACAATGCAGACGATTGTCATGTCGCCTGATGCCATGTTATACCCATTGCCTACCCTTGTACAGCCTGCTGGCACAGTTGACCACCACACACCCATGTAGACATGCACCCATGCATGTCAGAACTGGCACCCTGTGTGTTCGTGTGTGTGTGTGTGTGTGTGTGTGTGTGTGTGTGTGTGTGTGTGTGTGTGTGTGTGTGTTGTATGGTGCGTACGTCCACATCCACACTCACTACAACCTCCCAGGGCATACTGAAGCATGCTGTCTGATGCCTGACATCTCCTCTTACTCTTTGCCCATATGGCCTCCGTATGACCCATGTGGTGTATGTGATACCTGCACATTGATGTATTGTGGCAATCCCACTAGTGATGAGTTACACTCCTGGCCTTCCTAGTGTGTCAATGTGTGTGCGTTCCTGTGTGAATGTGCCTGTGTTGATGCTGGCACCTGTTTGTGCAGACAGGCACGTGTATGACACCTACCGTATATCTACCATATCCCTGTTGCAGATGTCACTCATCCTCACATATATGTTCTGAGTGCTCCACATCAGGTAACCCATGTGGTGCATCCAATAACTGTATTGAACTGTGATAGCACTACATAGATGTTGGGGGTTTGATACCCTGTGCTGGTAGGTGTGTGACACAAACATGCTTCAGTTTTACCCTCCCACCCCTCCCTGACATGGATCTGCCTCTGTCTGCCTCCCCCACTCCCTCTCTGGTTGATGTGGAGACCCACACCTGCCTTGCATAGTCAGCAGCATGTGTATTTTACATGATGCTCATGATCAGCTGATGGCCTCTGAATGAATTGCAGCCCTCCCCAATTGATTGCATGTGGAATAGCTGTGATAACATTCCCATAGCCAATTGTATGGAAACACACTCCAATACCTAGGAACATCATGGTGGTGTTGGGCCTTTGCAGTCACTATGAGCAGGAACTAGATTTGATGTTTGGCAAACAGCATTCCAGATGGATTGGGGATTTACCTCTAACAACATACACTGTGGAAAGAGGGCAACCAACAAAAGGGGGGTGTGCCTGACCTGACTACAGACTGTAAGTGCTGCTATACTGCATTTGGAGTAATGTTGATTTAACAGTGTTTGTCTGGATATGCCTGTCGTACATGTCGCAATACCTCCCATGTCAGTTCCATGTATATGAGGAATCCCCATCTGCAGGGTCATCTACAGACTGGGCAGTGTTGTGCCTATGGTTTCATGTGTTATCCACAGTGCATCAATCTGTGGAATGCAGAAGGTAGTGTGAGGATTGCAGTCTGTAGATGGTGAAGGGCATGACAGTTACTGACTTCATATCCCTCATAGGACATATGTTGCAACAAACCCTGTTACAATGAAAAATATATGAGGTTATCACAGCAACATGTGTATACTGGTGCTGTGTATGTGCTGTCAGCCGCACCTCTGTCAACCTTTGTACATATGGTGTGCATGAAGTGGTGCATATGTGCTGTACACAATAAATACTGTCATCATATCTGAAAACAAGCCAGTGATATATCAGATTGCTACACGTCATGTACAGTAGTGGTTATATTTCATGACATAAGCTGGACATTCTGTGGATGATTGTACAGTACTGAGGTCTGTGTAGTGATGGTGAATGTCGGCAGTGTGTGTATTGTTAATATGTACTTCAGCCTGTGTACAGACTGTGGTAGATTTCATTGTTCTAGCTCCCCTTCTCTCAGATGTTACATGCTGCCCCACTGTATGGTACCATTTTGCCATACATGTTTGTAGGGCCATACACACACATGTCCCATACCACAGACAGCTGCCATAACAAACTGTGTAGCAGCCCAGTATATGTAGGGTCATTCTGTGAGTGGCACATATAAGTTTGGTGTAGAACAGATAGTCCATATACTGTAATATTATGCTAGCTTACCATATGTGGCTATGGCTTTGTTCACATTGGTTGTGGTTTTGCACTGTCACACAGGTGTATCTAACACTGTGCTGTGACATGGCTGTTATATATGCAGGTACATGTGCTTTACCCCATATGAGATGGAGGCCAGTGGTGAGGCAGTCTGCCTGTAGCCTGCACAGTGCATTGTTACATGCCTAGCAGCTTAGTGTACTTAACCATTGGGATGTTATGTGCAGATACTTGCCAGATGTACTGCTGCTGGGCCTCCCTTAAACATCATGTATGTCAGACAGAGCAGTGGGATGCTGTACAGATGTATGTCAATATCTAGTGGGTGGTATGTGTCCATGGCACCCCTGTACCAGCAGTCATTATGTGTCAGGCCAGACAGGGGTGTGTGAATCCAACACCTATGGTGCCAAATGTATACCAGTCATTATGTGTTATAACCATCTACATGGCTGTCTACATCCATATTGTCAGGCCTGGTACACATGTGGTGCACTAAGGGATCATGTGTATACCTCTGGACTGTACAGGGTGTGTGTGAAGTTCCACATATAGTGGCCAATATCTCTGCTGCACTCCACAGGGGCATTACATGCTAGCAGCAGTACCTTACAATGATTTTCTTAGGATGTCTGTCAGTAGCTAATGACACACATGTTATAAGCAGATGTCAGCATCCACACACACCATGTCTGTGAAGACAATCCCAGTGACAGTAGCAACAGTCTAGTAATATACCTGCTATACATACCTGTCATCCCCTTGCACTACGACTTTGGGACTGCAGGGGCTGGTGTACAGCTACACTCCATGCTCAGGACATATGGTGGAAATATATGTACATATCCAGATAGCCATATATATATAATTACATATGTGTACTACATTGAATTACCACTGTCATGGCAACCACCCACTATAAATCCCTACAGCATGTGGGTGTGGTCCCTTTACATTTCCTGTGTGATGGACATCCGTCCTGTGTGTGGGCATCAGTGATACAGGAAGCAGGTAGCAATACCTCTTACAGGAGAACCTGCATACTCAGAGCGGACACATATTTGTAAGAGGATCAGGAACTACAGACAGACTGTGGGTAGAGTTGTGTAATGCTTTGCATAGTACTGGTGTTACAGGGTATGTGTGTGTACATACTAGTGTACCTTGGAATGCAGTCTGTCTGCATAGCTCACTACTGTGGGCCTAACCTCTTGCTGGACAGAGGCATTCCCATCATGTTTTTCCATCCACCACACAGGTCCTGTGTCATATATTACATATGCGTGCTATCAATACATGGCTACATCCATGTCTATATCTAACCTCAATTCCCTAGCTAAGGGTATGTCGCAGACTATCCTGTAACACCAGCATCTTGCTTAGTGTATGGCAACAGTTTTCCACATATATGCCTGTGTTCCAGCCTCTGTCCCCCATCTACATACCAAGCTTTGCACATATGTCACGCTTTTGGGGGTTGTTCTGTAGTGGACTGTGAGTATATCACACTGCCATTGCTGCCATTAGTCCACTGCTGTTGTATCCCCCAAACATATAGTGGGGCTGGGGCCATATATCTGTGGGCATCATCTACACAACACACATGTGCCCTTATGCACTGCAGAGGCCAGTGTATGTAACAGTGATATATGGGCTTGTATTATTGTGTCTAGGTGGGGAGCACCATAAATGACCTAGGCTGTTACAAAATGTGGAGGTATCAGGGGTGAGCTGCCACAAAGTATGTGGATGTACAGTACCGTATACTCTACCTATATTGACATTACTTACATGACTTGAGATACTGCAAGCCTACTGCCTCCTGCCATACAGACTGTTCTCTGCATTATACCTTGTTATGTACCGGGTACAACCCATTTGATCACAAAATGTCTTTAACTCCTACGGAGTTTGTACAGAGTATAGATCGAGGCTGCTGAACTACACACCTGCAGTATATACTGTTGATTGTGTGGTACCCTGTGGCCCAGGGTGTCTGCACTATTGTACATTCTGAAGGGCTTGGCCTAGACAGCAAATGATGTGAACCTTTCTAGACTACTGTATTAGTGTAACTGTTTCACAGTTGCAGTACTCCGTTTATATGGTTGTCAGTATTTAAACAGCTATATGATATGGCATATAGAACTGTTATAGTACACAATTAAAGGATCCCCATGTCTGCAAACCTGTGTGTGATGTCTTTCCTATGACCTTTCTATGGGTATATGTTGCAGGCAATGATTGACATTAGTATGTGTCGCCCATACAGTGTTCAATTGTTCAGGTGTTAACTGTACTCATAGTGGCTGATCCATATTGTGTGCACCTCCTACATATGTATCTTACTGTACATATATGTGCGTGTTTATGTGCATTCACATGTATATATTTATATATATATATATATATATATATATATATATATATATATATATATATATATATCTGCATATATGTGTCTGTGTATCTGTATCCTGGGGACGTTGATGGCTTCCACATATTACATGTCCTATGGGAGGCAGACTTTACTTGGTAGTGTATTGCAGGGCACGTGTTTGGCTGTGGGGGGATGCCTATTCGTACAAGACATATAGTGTGTGGGGCCTCTCAACCCCATTAATGGTGCATGTGGACATAGGTGTATTTGTTAATCTGCAATTGCTATCTTCAGATGCATGGCCATATATACCTATATAGATATATTTATCTGCTAACAGGTATATAAGTATATGTGCATAGATAGTGATATATATGTATATAGAGTTAGTAAAACAACATATATATTTATATATATGTATATCTATGCATATATGAGTATGTTGTATCTGTTAAGGTTGCAATATAGTTACACATGCAGACATCTAGATGTTAGTATACATTCTCTTTACTGTTGCATCACATGACAGGCTGATATGTTTCTGAAAAATTGAATATTTGTGTACCTGTCATGGCTTAGTAGTACAGCACTTTGTCTAGTATATGTAGGGTCCTTGGTTTGAGTCTTGCAAGAGCTGTTTATTTTGTTGCTGGGCAGAACACAGACCATTGGACAGAGCGTGATTAGGGCACCTTAAAGCAGTTGTAAGCAGGTTTGTGTGTTCTACTCAGCAGCAAAATAAACAACTCCTGCAAGGCTCAAAACCAGGACCCTGCACACCATACACAAAGTGATTTACCACTAAGTCATGACAGATATGCATAAGCATGTTGTTTTCACATACATATCATCCAGCCCAGGTATACAGCACTACAGGGAATGTATTCCGCCATGTAGATGTATTTGTGTGTGTGTGCGTGTGTATATATATATATATATATATATATATATTCATCTTTAAATGGATATAACATATCTATAAGTGTAGATATAGGTATAGAAATATATATATATATATATATATATATATATATATATCTATATATATATATATATATATATATATATATATATATATATATATATATATATATATATATGTAAGCCAATAAATACATATATACATAGATACACATACAGCCATAGATAGATATGTATATATATCCACATGTCCACATATATACAGCACTAGGAATGCATATATGTCAGCATATATGTGGCTCACCTTTCAAAGGGAGAAATCCATGTGTCCGAAAGCTGGAAGGCCAAAAGTATGTTCTCATCATTGCACAATCTTGCAGTACATGCATCAAATGTGCAATGAGTGAATGTCACTATGCATTCGCTCATTGCAGATTACGCAATTTGGTTGCAGATGCCAATATAGTGCGGGTGGGAAATAATTGTCTATCCCCACTGTAGTGCATACCAGGAGTTAGTACATCACAGTAGGGGGGTTGTGGGGGGCCCAGCCTCCCAGAGGGGGGGGGGTGCAGGGAGGTATGTCCCCCGGCATTACAATATGTATTCCAACTTGCAGTTCGAGAGTCAGCGAAGGTGCCTTTAGAACTGCAGTGTTTTTAACTGTGGTGCAGTAAGAAATGACTGGTTAGTCTTTTCGGTTTGCAGAAAGGGACGTTCAAAGGAATGATTGTCTCCCTGTCAAAGGTGAACACATATATATCAATATAGGTATATATGGGCATACATTTCTAGATGGAACTGGGAACGTAACCACAACATATATTTCCACATGCACCGTTGATGGGTTTGCGAGACCCAAACAACATATATCTGGCATGGATAAGTATCCCCCCACTCAGCCAAACACGTCTGGCCTGCAATACAATACCAACCTTAGCAGATCCCATAATCAGGACCCTAACAGTACTCCATCCCACCTGTAGGATGTAAGGCTGGCATTACTAACATATCATGCAGTACAGTCAAGTGACATGTCATGCTTGGGGGAACCCCCTGGACAGGTGCAGTAAGGAGCCGAGATCCCTCATACGATCCAATAGCCCTACACCTGACAATGGATTCACCAATTTTGACAGAGGCAACCACAAATCCACCATGTCAGCTGGGAACTACCACCCAGTAGCTTGATGACCCTGGTCTGCAGGGACATGGAACATATCAACAATGAACCCATGGCCAAAGTCACTGGTAATCTCAACACACAGGACCCCGCCAACGTTGGACACGTCAAAGGCAGAGGATATAACCTGAACCTGGTATACTTCCTTTACCCAATCATGACAGGTGTAGATGAGGGTTAGGAGGTGCACAGTGCCTATGTAGATCATAGCAGGCTTTTGTACACCATCCCACATGTAGGAATGTGTGTAGTTGTTAAGGGATCTACCTCTGTTCACAGAATATGTTTCCGCCAGGACTGCTTGGCATATGCCAACATTCCGCAGGTGCCATCCCGTGGACATACAGTCTCTCACAGGTCATAGATGTGTCAATGCCCTCCTCCACACTGTTGAGGTGTGCAGCACTACTGGGGTTGCTATAACTCACTGGGTGTGGCTGTTGTGGATACAACTGCCATTATTGCAGTTACTGTTGGGTCTATCCCCCCACATAGCTGTCTGTAATACTGTACAGTGTATGTAATCAGGTTGTTAGTTGTTGTTTACACCATTCACAGTAGTTGAGCACCTCACACCCTCCTAAGGGTAGGGCTATGCCACCGGCATTGACACACACATGTTACTTAGGTGAGGATCACAGCAGAGTGGGGAGAGGGACATGCACCCTGCTGTTAGCATGCTCAATGTCATCCACATTGCAGACTGAATATATAGCAATGTGTGGTTGTGCCTATCCTGACTTGGTGGGATTACATGTGCAACAGATGTGTTACCTGCAAGGGGACATTTCTCCATGTGTACAGTCTTGTACCTGTACTGCATCCACACCAAAAGCACTGTGTGTTGTACCCAGCCATGGCATGTGTACCACCCACTGCACTTACTAGTATCCACTGTAGAAGGCCTGCTGACACCACTACACCCATCAGCCATGTGGCACATGGACAAACACAACACAATCAGAATAGATACTGGTGACAACAATACAACATTGTTAATTACAGCTATGATGCATAATGGCTGCACAGCTACACCTTCCAAGATATAAGTATTTCACGTTACTGCTGACAACATGCTACACATCATTCCATTGCTACACTGTTGTACAGTCACCCTGTGCATCAGCACCATGTTAGCCTGTCCCTGCATTGATTTTATGGATGTCAGGGAGTGGCACAGGTATCATCATATGCACAGGGTGTGTTGTTGGTTTGCCAGAGGCCTAGGCTGAGCCATACAATTGACAACATGTGTGTGTGTGTGTGTGTGTGTGTGTGTGTGTGTGTGTGTGTGTGTGTGTGTGTGTGTGTGTGAGGGGTGCATGTGTGAGGGAGCATAGTACTGTTATGGGCCACTGGTGATGTCATGTGTGCAGGTATGTGGTTGCCCTAGGTTCGTTGTTTATGTGTGTGTGTCTGCATGCACACAGTTCATCCATGTGGCTACCCTATACAGGGAATTATGAGACAGCTGCAGACTGTACCTGGCAGGATTTGCAGTTCACCATCTCTGGCCACTGACATGGGACCTGTGCCTGGCAGGGGTGCTACAGGCAGTATCAGATACAAAGCCAGACCAAATACTGTCCCCTGAGTTTAACAGATGTCCAATGGATCCATGTCTCTCCTGGGACTGGCCAGGGCCACGTGCACATGGTCTACTATGACGGCCTGTGGACAGCCCCCCCCACAGTGCTGGGGCTGGTACTGCCACTACAGGAGCGGCTGTGACTGGTCGGATGTCCATGGTGACCTCCAGCTGCTGGTGTTGCTGCCATACATCCACGTGGCTGTTGCAACCATCCCACCCTGTCCTGATGCATGGATATGACATTGTGGATGAGATCCAATGTCTCACTCCACCATCTATCCATGATCTCGGTGTATTTATGGATGGCACCTGCTAGGCCATGGATGCTGTCAGTTACAGAGGGGTGATGAGCCCTCTGCGCCCTTAAACCCTGCCTGGTGTACCATTCTATTTGTGCCTGTGCCTCCATGAGAGTCTGGAACATGCATGTGGTTGAAATAGATGTGGCATGTCTGCCAGGGCATGATGACCAGCAGTGCTCCGATGAGCACCCCTAAACATCTGCCTATGTGATACCCTGCCAGACATCTGGCTATGGCTGCTGTGTCCTGACACACATACCATACATACCACACTGTCCTGACAAATGCTAACCGTAGGCTGTCCCTCAGCTAAGGCCAACGGTGATGAGGTATGTAGAGGCAGTGTGATTGTGTGTGTGGATGAGGTGGATATGTGTGGGTTGTCAATTAGTGGCCCAGCAGCAGCCCCTGATGGACCTTTCTATTCCTCAACACACCTATCCTCATGGTCACTGTCTGTATCAGTGACATCAGATTTCCTGCGGGGGGGATCCAGCCCCACCTCTCCACCTGTGAGGGGAAAACAGGGAACAGACTGTAAGTCCTGTACAGACATGGCCACACACACAGACATACACACATGCAGTTGACATACATGGCAACCCATACATTCCACCAGACAGCACCTACAGACAGCTCCCGCACCACCATAACACACATAATAGCAGGCGATGGTGCAGTACGGTATCACACACATACCTGTAATCGCACACATGTCAGCATGCAGGACATGTGGTGCACAACAGCATGCAGTGCAACTGTAGTCAATCCCCGTTACCAACATTATACATGGCTGTGATGCATGGCTTCTGTTTGTAGGTGATGGCCCTCCCCTTAGAACTCACTGCACCCATGTCCACAGCATTGCTGTGCATCTGTTCACCTCTCTGGCATGTACTGTGCACCATACCTCATGGGTGTACACACCACTGCAGGATGTGTATCTGTGTGTCAGTTGTGTTTCCACTGCTGCTCACAGCCTCTGTGTGTTTCTGGATCACATGTGGACACGTATTTAGTGAATGCTTGATGTGTATTCACATATGCTGTGGGTGGTGCATGTATGAGTGATAAACTACCATTAGACCAACCACAGACACAATGTATTGTACCTGTGGTGAGTGTAGAGACCACTATTGACCATGACTGAGCCCTGGCTGATGTTGCCTGTGGTACACATAGGTTCATAGGTGAGTACTGGTCCGTTGGTCCTGGGGCCTACATAAGCCTAGCCACAGGGGTTCCCAGCCATGCACCACCCCCTAATGTTATTCCTCTGTGCCCCTGTCAGGCTGTCGCACAGACATACTACCCAGGGTGAATTCCTCATTTCCCATCCAATTGCCAAGTGTTTCTGTAAAGAGGGCCAATGAGCAGCATTGCCTGACATGTATGGATAGTCTGTTCCAGAGTGTGGGAATTCCCCAGGACAGGGCCCTATCCCTCCAGTATGTTCTGTGTAATGTGTTGATGAGGGTTAGGACCCTGGAGCGTGTGTTAGCAGAGGGAGTGGGATGTCTTTATATGTGGCATGTTCAACTGCTCTGTGTATGACATAGCTGTGTTTGTTGGGGAGATGTCAGCTGTGTCTGAGCAATGTGCACTGGAGTGCAGCCACAGTTGTCTGCAACGGACTGTGTATTGCATGTGTTTCATTCTGGTAATCCCATTAGTGAGGTGTGTGCTGTGTCAGTGCACATGTACAGCATGCATTATGGGTAGGTGTGTTAGATGTGTACATGGCCTACACCTAAGCTATGACATGGTTTAAGGTTATGTTTGGCAATTCACTGTGCATGTCATAGCTTAGGTGTAGGCCATGTACCCATCTAACACACCTGCTCCGGCAAGTACGTCACTGTGCCACTGCCGTATGGGGTGACCACCTTGCAACGGGGGGGCATAACATCTACCCCCCCACCAGAGTGGAGGAGCTGCTCATGAGCCTGGTAGCTCCTGCCCGCCCACAAGAGCTACAGACTTATACAGTCATGGAGGTGGGTGTTACACACACAGCAGACATGGAGCATGCAGGTATGGTTCCAGGGCATATCATTAGACTATTGTAGTGTATGCATCTGTACAGGTAGACCATGCATATGTGAGATGTGGGGTATGTTGCTCTGTAGTACCGATAAGCAGTAATGCTTAATCTGTAGTACTGTGGACTTCAGCTGTTGTTGTACTGTAATACTGTAGCCACCCTGTAGCAATGTCACAGCTGTGGCCACTGATATCAACTCTATCCCATCTCAGTGTAAGTACCTCTGGGATACCAGCAAGGCAGCGGCCGGATGCCGTACTTGCCGGAGCATGTCACTACAGTGGTGGCAGACCTGCTCATAAGTATGGTTTTGCATCCCCACCTCATTCACCCTGCAGGTCACATCAGTCCACATGGCTATTCTCTCCTGCTGGTCCTGGCTTGTCCGTGAGAACAACAGCTGACAGTTGTGGATGATGCTGGTAATTATAATCTCCTCCTCAGCGGCACTGTAGGCAGGAATCCTCGGGTATGCCATACTCCCTGAAAGACATAATGATGGAAATATGTCTGAGCAACTCATATGTCAAGTTTACCATAATAAAATACACATATCAGTCTCCAGCCACCATATCAGCTCCAACATAATGTTCACACTACGCTAGTGGTATCTGTCCAGTATGTGTACCACTGGGTCATATATTGTATTGTTCAACACTTTCTGCTATGTGTTTATAGACATGCTCCCTATGGGGACACTAGAGTTGCTGGGCTGTTACAGGGTATGTCACCTGCATGCCATTGTCACTGCCACTATGTTTCCACATATGCATGTGGTAGGCCTGCTATGTGATTGCTACACATCTGCCATTCTGTGATATTGGGGATATCTATGCAAGAGACCACTTTTGACCATGACTGAGCCCTGGCTGATGTTGCCTGTGGTACACATAGGTTCATAGGTGAGTACTGGTCCGTTGGTCCTGGGGCCTACATAAGCCTAGCCACAGGGGTTCCCAGCCATGCACCACCCCCTAATGTTATTCCTCTGTGCCCCTGTCAGGCTGTGGCACAGACATACTACCCAGGGTGAATTCCTCATTTCCCATCCAATTGCCAAGTGTTTCTGTAAAGAGGGCCAATGAGCAGCATTGCCTGACATGTATGGATAGTCTGTTCCAGAGTGTGGGAATTCCCCAGGACAGGGCCCTATCCCTCCAGTATGTTCTGTGTAATGTGTTGATGAGGGTTAGGACCCTGGAGCGTGTGTTAGCAGAGGGAGTGGGATGTCTTTATATGTGGCATGTTCAACTGCTCTGTGTATGACATAGCTGTGTTTGTTGGGGAGATGTCAGCTGTGTCTGAGCAATGTGCACTGGAGTGCAGCCACAGTTGTCTGCAACGGACTGTGTATTGCATGTGTTTCATTCTGGTAATCCCATTAGTGAGGTGTGTGCTGTGTCAGTGCACATGTACAGCATGCATTATGGGTAGGTGTGTTAGATGTGTACATGGCCTACACCTAAGCTATGACATGGTTTAAGGTTATGTTTGGCAATTCACTGTGCATGTCATAGCTTAGGTGTAGGCCATGTACCCATCTAACACACCTGCTCCGGCAAGTACGTCACCGTGCCACTGCCGTGTGGGGTGACCACCTTGCAACGGGGGGGCATAACATCTACCCCCCCACCAGAGTGGAGGAGCTGCTCATGAGCCTGGTAGCTCCTGCCCGCCCACAAGAGCTACAGACTTATACAGTCATGGAGGTGGGTGTTACACACACAGTAGACATGGAGCATGCAGGTATGGTTCCAGGGCATATCATTAGACTATTGTAGTGTATGCATCTGTACAGGTAGACCATGCATATGTGAGATGTGGGGTATGTTGCTCTGTAGTACCGATAAGCAGTAATGCTTAATCTGTAGTACTGTGGACTTCAGCTGTTGTTGTACTGTAATACTGTAGCCACCCTGTAGCAATGTCACAGCTGTGGCCACTGATATCAACTCTATCCCATCTCAGTGTAAGTACCTCTGGGATACCAGCAAGGCAGCGGCCGGATGCCGTACTTGCCGGAGCATGTCACTACAGTGGTGGCGGACCTGCTCATAAGTATGGTTGTGCATCCCCACCTCATTCACCCTGCAGGTCACATCAGTCCACATGGCTATTCTCTCCTGCTGGTCCTGGCTTGTCCGTGAGAACAACAGCTGACAGTTGTGGATGATGCTGGTAATTATAATCTCCTCCTCAGCGGCACTGTAGGCAGGAATCCTCGGGTATGCCATACTCCCTGAAAGACATAATGATGGAAATATGTCTGAGCAACTCATATGTCAAGTTTACCATAATAAAATACACATATCAGTCTCCAGCCACCATATCAGCTCCAACATAATGTTCACACTACGCTAGTGGTATCTGTCCAGTATGTGTACCACTGGGTCATATATTGTATTGTTCAACACTTTCTGCTATGTGTTTATAGACATGCTCCCTATGGGGACACTAGAGTTGCTGGGCTGTTACAGGGTATGTCACCTGCATGCCATTGTCACTGCCACTATGTTTCCACATATGCATGTGGTAGGCCTGCTATGTGATTGCTACACATCTGCCATTCTGTGATATTGGGGATATCTATGCATGCTGTTGGACATGTTCTGGGATTGTGTCAACTATTACAGCCCACATATGTTCCATGTCAGTTACACACCAGTATGTGTAGGGGTTATTTGGCATCAGGAACACCGCTCCAACCTAATGTGCACATGTTACCAGTCCACATCACACCGATGACCCACCATGGAACCTCATTATCTACTGTTCCATCACTACCTTCACGTGGAACCAATTCAGGGGATGGTGCCGCCCTATGGAGCACACATAGACATGTGTCTGTTACCCAGTTAGGTCCCAGGTATTGTGCATAGGGAGCTCCACAGAGACATGGGGTATGTCTTACATCACCTGGAGGCATGCAGTACACATACACAAGGTTAGGCATGCATGTCCCTCCAGCCCAGCACACAGCCCAGGCACCTTTATGTCCATGTAGATGCTGTCATGACTGTCCATGGGTGGGCACCATGTTTCCTTTGTTCCCATGTGGGGGCTCAATGGCCTCCACATTCCAAATGTAATTACCCGTCCACAGTGTTTAACCACCACATGCGTCATATACCAGCCCTGTATGCTGTCTTGTTTGTCACCCAACCAGACCTACATACCAATATGTGCCTACTACCCTTCACCAACATATATATCCCACCTGTCTGTATACCTATATGAATGTATAACTGTCCAAGGTTCTGTACACATACACAGTTGTGAATATGTATCACACATATATGTATCTGTATGTGTATGTGGGGTGCATACGAACATCTGGACCACAGCCATGTACCCTCTTTACTGCACAGCTGAACTGTTCTGCCTTGCTGCAACACAGACAGGTGTCACATGTGAACACAGACTGACATTAGGGGGGTATATATATATATGGTGACAAACCTTAAATAAGCATATAATAATGCTATGGTAGTTGGGCATGCTATGCTACACTTTAACATGACTGTCCCCTGCAGGTGGTGTGGTCTCTCACCCATGTGTCAATCATGGCAGTATTAATACCCCCACCAGCTGTTGGCCACAGTAATTTACAGAACACAGATATCATGAGTTACATCTTTGCCATTCACTGCTGGTCTGTACATTTGACAGGTATGTCCCACTGCCCACAGGGACTGACACAACTGTCTAGTGCAGTTGTTGAGCACAACATCATTACAGGAACAAGTACTGATGGCACATATACATCCTTTCACAGTATGCATCCTATTATTCTATTTCATATACTACATGCCAGTAAATGAATATCTGTCTCACATACTTGTTATGTTGTTTCCACTGTAACACAACCCTGAGCTTTGGGATACTTCTTGAAGGGTTTTTTTTCCTCTCTCTCATAGGTTCATAGGTTCATAGTAGGCTATCTGCCCTAGGGCATTTATAAGCCTAGCCAGAGTGTATGTGGCTTACACCACCCCTTAGGATGAGAATACTACGCCCTTTTAGGGTTTAGTTTACTATGCCTCTGTCTAGTAGTGACAAAGAGATGACCCACGGGGTAAACCTACGATCTCCCATCCACTCGTTGAGATTTCTCTTGAATGGAGTCAGTGAAGGGCTCTGCCTAACATGGACTGGGATTCTGTTCCAGAGTGTAGGGAGCCTCTGGGTTATGAATCTGTCCCTCCAGCACATTCTATTTATTTCTGTGTTGAGGTTTAAGTCACTTGTTCTCGTGGCTCTGATGGATTTGGATTTTCTGAGGTGGAGCATGTCCATTAATTCAGGATTGGACATGGCCTTGTACGTCAGGCACAGATCACCTCTGAGTAGGCGGTATGCGACTGAATAGAGCTGGAGTTTTTTCAGTTGGGCAGCATATGACATATGTTTAAGACCCTTTATCCTCTTGGTGAGGAACTTTTGGGGTCTTTCCAACTGCTGCAGGTGTCGGGTGAGATACATCCCAAATGGGGCATTGTACTCAATCATTGGCCTGATAAGAGAAGAGTACAGGGCACAATGACCTCTCTTGATCTAGATGTGAAACCCTTCATGATAAGGTGGGCAATATAGAAGGTCTTCCTAACCACTTTGGCAATGTGAGTGTCAAATGAGAGGTTACTGTCAACCTGGGTCCCAAGGTCCCTGATTACCTCTTCCGTACTTAATGGATTACCGCCTATGTGGTAATTTGTCGGTACCTTGTTTTTCCCAAAGGGTATGACTATACATTTTTTGGCGTTTAGCTTAAGGCCATGGCTCTGGCACCAATTATCCGTTTCTATGAGGCCTCTCTGAAGGATGTTTGTGTCCGCTGGAGTATCAATTATGGCGCCCAGTTTGCAGTCATCTGTGAACTTTGTCAGCCACAATCCTCCTATGTTTGCCTGTACCTCGGAAAAATAAATGCTGAACAAGAGGGGTCCCAGGACTGAGCCCTGTGGAACACCACTTGTGACTGGCTTAGAGTGTGACATAGCTCCAGCAACTCTGACCCTGTGGGTTCTGTCCTTGAGCCAGTTTGCAACCCATCTTGTGACATATGGGTTTACATTTAAGCTGGTGAGTTTGTCTATGATGGCCGAGTGGGGTATTGTGTCAAAGGCTTTTGCAAGGTCAAGGTAGGCTGTGTGAACTGCCTTACCCTCATCAATGGCCTTAGTGACTGTTTCAAAAAAGTCGACCAAGTTCAGAAGGCAGGATCTGCCTTGACAAAGCCAAATTGGGTAGGATCCAATGTCTGTAGGTCCCCAATGTCTTTGTTTATGAGTTCCATAATGATCCTCTCCATAGCTTTGCAGACCAGGCTCATCAGGCTTATGGGGTGGTAATTTCCAGGGTCCGTAGAAGCACCGCCTTTGTAAAGTGGGACCACTGTTGCCGTACGCCACTCTTTGGAGTGCGTATCCTGTGGTAAGGCTAAGATTAAACAGCAGCCTTATGTGTGGGTTTAGTTCCTCTTGAGTTCATGTAACACACAGCCGGGACATCATCCGGTCCCATTGATGCTGTGTTTTTAGCTTTAGAGAGGGCGGCTCACCTGGGCATCTGAGATGTTAGGGAGGCTACACTCTGCTGGGATAGTTATTTCTCCTTTTGGGGGAGGGAGGAGAAATTTGCACTGAACCTGTCTGCCAGAATGTTGGCAATGTCAGTGGGTTCAGTGTATTTTGTGTCATTTTGGACTAACTCTGAGCATATCTGGGAGTTTTCACCCAGGTTTTTAACATAGCTAAAGAAGGCTTTGTGATTGTCTTTTGTGTCATTTGCGATTTTTATCTCAAAGTTGGCCTTGGATGATTTTATGAGTGATCGTAGTTTTTTGCTAGTACTGATCAGAGATGCCTTTCCTTTTAGGGATTTTGCTCTGTCATGTAGTAGCTTCCTCCTTCTGTTGTAAAGTTTGTTTATGGTTGGGGTCCACCAGACTGGTCGCCTGCCTTTGGGGGAATGGGTCTTGGTTTTATTTGGGATTGCATGATCCATGCATTCTTGAAGGTGCCCATAGAAGGCATTTGCAAGGGATTCAGCAGTGTGGGTTGTGGTTTCCACTGGCCCAGGGGCCTTGAAAGATACCACTTCAGTCTTAAGAAGTGTGAAGTTTGCTTTTGAGAAGTTCTTCACTGTGGTCTTTGTGCAGGGGTGGGCGGGATGTGGATTTCCAGTGAGATTAATTTATGGTCTGATCTTACCAAAGAGGGATGTACTTCGGTGTGGAGCATTTTGTCCCCATGTTTGTGATGATCAGGTCTAGTATATTGTCTCCTCTTGTGGGAATGGTGACTAGTTGTTCCATTGCATTTGAGTTTATGAATTCTAAGAACCTTTGGGCTAGAGTGTTGGGGCTTGAGTAATGTTCCCAGTCTATGTTTGGGTAGTTGAAGTCTCCCAAAATTATGGTATTTGGAGACATTCATACTCTCCAGTGTCTTCAGGAAGGCTGTGTGGGGTTCCTGAGTTTGAGAGGGTGGTCTGTAGCATGCTACAAACTGTAAGGCAGTTTTGCCTATGGTTAGTTGCACCTGGATAGTCTCCGATGCTTCGTGCATTGCCACTAACCTGGAGGTGTGGGTATCTTTGATGAAAATGGATACTCCCCCTCCTTTTGTGGTTCTGTCCAAGTTTTGGGGCGGGAAAGCATGATATGAGGTAAAACCTGATAGTGCTGGGGTGCTCTCAGGAGCCTTGAACCAGGTTTCAGTCACTGCACAGACATCGATGTTCTCCATACTGAGAAGGGCTTCGAGGGTGTGCATCTTGAGGTTTAGACTTCTGGCATTGAGCAGCATTACCCTTAGTTTTTTTCCACTTGTGTTTTCTAGGGAGGTAGGTTTGTCATTTGAGCCTTGCCTAAAAAAGGCACTATGGGGGTGGCAAGAGCCTTGGCCAATATCCGAAGCCCAGGGTGACAGGTGCAAACCATCCCTTGCAAAGCAGCGTGGCTTGTCAAGCATGTCATCCCAAGCAGACAGACACTGGATCCCCTTAGAATGACACCAGTAATTAAGCCAATTGTTAAAACTGATCATTTTGTCTTTGTACCGTGGCATCATTCTTGGTGAGGGTAAGATGCTGCTCAGGGTCAGGGTCTTACCGGCCTGGGCTACATAATCAGAGAGCTCCTCTATGTCTCTTTTCATGTAGTCCAGGGAGGTACGTCTCAGGTCGTTTACACCTGCATGTACAATGACTGAGTCATATTTGTACTTGCTGTGGAGTGACCTGAGTGCTTGTGTTATGTGGCGGATTCTAGCTCCCGACAGGCAGCTTACTGTGACCCTCTCCTTGTTCAGTCTGGTGAGCAGGACGTCAGTGTGCCTGACTATGGAGTCACCTATTACAAGTGTGTCTGGCATGTTGTTTGGCCTTAAGGGCTGTGACTGTTCAGCTCACTGACTTTGTGAACTATGTGTTGCATTTGCTATGTCTTGAGGTGGTGGTTGCTTGGGTGTCTGCTTTGGAGGCCTCTGTTGTTTTGGTAGATTTTAATCAGCCCGAGTATGTTTTTGTGTGTTTATGTGTTTGGTTTGCAGTTGTGATAGTTCTATGTGAGACTGGGTTTGTGGTGTGCGTGGTTACCTTCTCCTCCTGACTGGTCTTGCCAGTACTGAATTGAGAGAGCTCAGCCTCCAGTTTGGCTATATAGTTGCATCTCTCGCATATATTTGTATTTGTTGGGAGGAGGAGTGGGTTGTCTGTGTACATGAGGCAATTGTAACATTGCCTCAAGATTCCCAGATTCACCAGCTGAACAGGAGAGGACGCTAGCAACTGACCCTTCGACATGCTAGAAATAGTGAAAAAGATTGCTGTGTAACTGAGTCAGAAAGGACCTATAGGGAAATGGGTACTCAACAGAATTTAGGTGAATGAAGTACTTTCCGTTTGTTTAAGAGTGCTTTACCTGTATACAAAATGCTTTAGGAGCAAGTGCTGAGCTTTTCAGATAGAGTATAGGCTGTTTAGATTGCAAGTAGAACAGTTCTAAGGGAAAAATTGAAGAGCAGACTTGGCGGAGCCAGAAAAAGTTTAACCTTGTTTAACCAAGTTTAACCTTGTTTAACCGGCGCTGCGCTTATGCGCATCAAGCAAAAGCCGTGCAAAGGCGGATTTTAAGCAGTGAACTACAAAAGAGCTAGGAATGGTCCCAAACAACCAATTACTAACAGCTTCTTGTGCTGAGGTCACTTCCCCCAAGGATAGGTAGGCTGCTCAAGGCTCCTCACTCCCACTGGTGAGCAAAGAAACTTCCTTTATCCAAGTAAGGTAATGGACAACACAGGAACTACACCACAGCCCAGAATACAGCAATGCCTGTATACTGGTCTAAACTAGTCGAAAAGGCGGAAAACAAGGATTATTTTTTGTTTTTGTTTTTTGCAGAAATACACAGAAAATGCAGAGACAGTGATAAATTAGTTACACAGGCTAGCACACTTTAGTGGGCAGCCTCCACAGTTCAATTAAACAAACAAACAAGCAAACTTTCGACTAAATTGACTAAATGTAACTTTAAGTGCAATTTTTAAAATAAATGCAGTAATCAGTAAAAAACAGTTCAGGCTAGTTTAAAGTAAGCAGCAGAAGCTATTTTCAGTGAAAAAAAGCAAAGATACTTAAATCCAGAAAGTAGTCGCTTTTTCGAGTTCCTTGCTGCTAGGACCACTCTGTAAACCCACGTGGAGCTTGTCTGAGCAGTATAGCCAGAAAAAATGCCCAGAGGTGGATTTTAAGCAGTGAACTACAAAAGAGCTAGGAATGGTCCCAAACAACCAATTACTAACAGCTTTTTGTGCTGAGGTCACTTCCCCCAAGGATAGGTAGGCTGCTCAAGGCTCCCCACTCCCACTGGTGAGCAAAGAAACTTCCTCTCGCTCTCCCTCTCTCTCTCTCTCTCTCAGTCTCTCCAGTAGAGGGATTGAGCTGGTTTGAATAGATTGCAGCATGCTTTTGTTGGTATTGCACATGATCAGGTGGTGGCCTCTGCACCAGTCAGTGTCCACCAGTTGCTAATTGCATGCAACCTGCTGTGTAGTACTTCAGATAACCACTGTCATGGCAACCCTGTACTATAAATTGCTGCCTTCTGCGTGCGTTGTCCCTTCACCTATACAGTATGGATGACATCCTTCCTGTGTGTGGACATCAGTGTTACAGACAGCAGGTAGCAAAACCTCTTACAGTAGAACCTGTAGACACAGGCCAAATCCACATTTGGAAAAGGTTCCAGACCTACAGACAGCGTGGGTAGTGTTGTTGTGTGCTATGTCTCTTGCTGTTCTTACATGGTTTCTGTATACATGGTACTTTTTCATGGAATGTTGTCTGTCTGCATAGCTCTCAACTGTGGGCCTATCCGTATGATACCAGAGGGATTGGCTGTTAGGTTTTGTCTGTGCACCACACAGGTATTGTCCCAGATATATCTGTGGCATTCTGTCTGTTGAGTGCTATTAGTACATGGCTACATCCATTTGTATATATGTTGTATCCCTGCATAAGGGTATACTGCAATGAATCCTGTAATACCAGCAATTTCCAGGGTGTGTAACAGCAATAATGCAAATATGGCCCTATGTTCCTGCCTCTGTCCTCCACATATATGCCAGTCTTTGTCCTGCTGTGATACAGGAAGGATTGTTAGGTAATGACCTATCATTATTTACCACTAGCATTACTGCTATCATCCCAGTCATGTCATGGACTCCCACACCAACTGTTGGGCCAAGTCCATTTATATGAGGGCAACAGCTGGAGAACACATATGTGCCCTTGTACATTCCAGAGGTAAGTGTGTGGTACACAGTGTTCCTTGCCCTTGTACAGCCTTTTATGTGGGAGGGTTCAATGCCATTAACCTAGGCTATGGCACCTTTTCAGGGATATAACTGTTAAGACGAGGGTCATTCAGTGTGATATTGAGATGTTAGGTTAAGCAATGTTATGTACAGGATACTGTGACATTAACACAAGTGCTACTTGTCTCTCTAGGGCTTGACTACAGGGTGTAATTGGAGGCTGCTGAACTACATCTGTAATTGTTGATTGTTATGTATCCTGAAGGCAGATCCTGTTTCCACTGTTGTAGTAATTGAAGGCCTTGGCCTGGACAGTATAGTATGATATATATATATATATACATTGCTTGCATCTACTGTTTTGTGTGGGCCTTGTATTCATGACTGATTACATATTTCAAACCTTATGTGGTGTCAGTACTGGCATACATTATTGTACAGTACAGGAATAAAGGTTATCTGTGTATGCATACCTGTGTGTCATGTCATGTCCTTTGAATTGTGGGTGGGTATATGTTTAATGTCAGTATTCTCATTTGTGGGAATGGTTGCCACACTAGACATTTCACAGGTGCCAGTTGAAGGGCTTGTGGCTGAGGGATATACTTTCCACCCAGTACTTTCACACTACTTCTACATATGTATGTGTGTGTATATGTGTATGTACCTATATATATATCTCATATGGCTATATCTATATATATGTATCTATAGATAAGTACATCTGTAAATATATATATATATATATATATATATATATATATATATATATATATGTATATACATATGAACATATGTATGTCTCTATATACAATTGATGTTATATGATTATTTGTGAGTCATAAATTAATATATATATATATCTACATATAGCTGTCTGTCTACATTTACAGATATATATCTGTCCATATGTCCATGCATGTTAGGCTCATATTTTGGCCTTTTCCTCATTCACTTGGCAGTTGTCGTGGATGATCGCAGCAATGAAATCAGTAACTAGTGACAACACTTTTGTGTTTCAGACTTCATCTCCTTCTACATATGTGTTCTAATACATATAACTGCGTAACTAGCAACATTTTAAGTGTATCAGAGCATTAGTTTACATATATCCCTATCTGTACCCACAGTGTGGCATACTTTGTCCAGACTTCTTGCATTAACAGGTTATGTGGTGTGATAATAATACATTTCCTGTACTATTGACAGATTGTGCTGCATGATATGTTTGTGAAAACTTCAGGTTATGTATATCTGGCATGGCTTAGTGATAAATCACTTTGTGTATGGAGTGCAGGTTCCTGGCTCCGAGCCTTGGAGAGGCAGTTTATTTTGTTGTTGGGCAGAACAAGGGATGTTGGCTACAGAGTGATTAAGGCACTTTTAAGCAGTTGTAAGCGGGTTTGCACAAGTTTGCGAGACAGTAAGCACTGCCAACCTCCGCTTATGTTTTCTTACAGTCAGCTTCGAATTTCTCAACCTGTGTAGGCATAGCTTACCCCTGCACAAACCCATTAACCGCTGCTTAACAGTGCTTACTGACGCTTACCCCCGCGCTAATTACTTTAAAAGAAAAGAATAGGGGTTGATAGGACAGTGGTGAAAAATGGGGCACAAAGAGGGAAAGACAGTAGGGAAAATAGCTAGGCATGTGCAGGAAGGGTATAGGAAAGGTCCATAGCTGTCCATTTCTTCTACAGCAATAGCTGTGCATATACACTATATTTGCAGGTACATTTGGACCCTCAAACCCCTGGGAGAGGGGTGAGGACAACATATATTAATTGTGATGCCAATTAGACCAGATTACATGTGTCCAGTGGACACGTGTGCGAAATGGACAGCTATGTATGGGATAAGATTTTTTGTAGGAACAGACTGCCCTTTTTTTTTCAGGTGAGAGTGGGATGTTGGGGAGGGGTAGTAGGTATATTTAGGGAGGTAGGTCGGGTAGGTTAACAGACAAGACACACAAGATGCATACAGGGCCGGTACATGACACATGTGGGGGGTAAACACATTGGATGGGGATGGGTGTTTGGAAGTCACAACCCATGAGCCTCCAACTGGAAACAGTGGGACTGATGTCTCCACCCATGGCCAGTCACCACTGCACCTTCACAGCCCCGAAGTTGGCTGTGCTGGGGGCTGTGTAGGAGGGGTAGTCTCACCCTCTAATAGTGCCACTCAGCCCTCAAGCTGGCGTAGGCGCTCTCGATACTCCGGATCGAGCTCCTTACACACCACGGCTCAGACGTGTTGATGGGTGACAGGTTCCCCTCTATGCCCGCTCCGGGGGGGGTGAGCCCGATTCCCTGCAGCGGTTCCACCCAAAGGTGGCACAGGGCCCACGGATGAGGAGGTCCAAGGCTGGGCCCCAGATGTGCTGGTGCCCAGTGCCATGGCCAGCTGAGGTGGGAGAGGTGGGTCCGCTGGGACCGGCCTTCCCATACGAGCTGTGCTGTCACAGGTTTATGACAGATATGGGTTAGTAACAGTCAACAGCATTCAGGATTAGTTATCACAGCATGCATAGGTATTCCCATTAACTCAACACACCAGATTTAACACAGTTGCAGAGCAAGCAGAACACATACATATATGGAACAACATTGGCCATTACAGGAACATGCAGGTTTCATTGATGGCAACAGGCCACCAATATGGGTGTATTTTCACACGGCACATGCATAGAAACAAATGTGAATATTTATAAACCATTAGGACATATGTCCCAACAAAAGTGTGGAGTGTACACATACCAGTTGAGGAGTATCATTGGGTTATTATGCACATATGGTAGGGGTGAGAGAGAGTTCAGTTAACAACTAATATATCCTTGTAGTTTTCACAACATTCTTAGTCACTGCAGTGGTCTTTCCCTTACATGTATTATTACACTACACAATGGCCTTATATTGTACACTGGCATGTTTATACATTATTATATACGTGACCTGTGTCTTACATACAGGCATGACAGGCTGCAGGTGTTAATGCAACATATGTTGAGAATTGCCGTCATACACTTTGGGTGAGGTGCTAGAATGACAGGTTTGTTTCCATATACATTCTCTGACTATGTACACGTTTGAATATCAGTTATATGTCATTGACAGCTGCCTACAATTCTTGGGACATCACACTGGATTTTTAGGGGAACAGGGTACCAAGCTGGTGATATGGGACATTTATCTGGACATGCTGAACAGATTGGAACAGTTGTGGGGTATGACTATGCATACAACTTACATTTTGAACATTCTAGCAAATTCTGTATTGTTGTTGGGTTTAAGTATGCAAACAGCTTTCTATCTGAACATTGTATCGAAATCTGTACAGTTGTGGGGTATGATTATGCATACAACTTAGTAACACTCCCAGGATTCAAACCCCTGCTGTGTGTGACAAAATATTATAGCTAACATCACAGTACACTGTGCTATCAGGGAATCAATGTAAAGCTTTCTACTGTTTTCTAAGTCTCCCTAACTTGTACAATATAACTGACCTCTTGGCACTTCCAACATTGTTATGCAGGACTTCATGGCCATTTTATCTGCATGCCACGGTGTGGGTGACACTGCTTAAGATACAACATTACTATTTATAGTATGGAACAGATCGCCAAAATATGAGAGAAGAGTAAACAGAAGCACTCCAGGGGTTATACCTTTAGTCACAGACTATTACACATTTATTTCTACTGGTACAACACTTTTTAAGGCTCTTATATTTATTTGTTATAACAGTACATGCAGACTGATTACTAACCTGCCTCGTGACACAGCCTTTGCAGCCTAGCATCATGGGCTTGCTGGTTCGCAGCCCGCTCATCTGCAGCTGTCAGAGAAATGCAGTGATATTTAGCCATACCTATCCATAGTATACATAAGCTAGGCAATTATTTACTACTTAGTAGAATGAGTACTTACTCAGTCCTGGGGCATTGGGCATCTGCCGAGACTCCTGGATCCACTGTTCCAGTACATCCCCCCTCCACCGCTTCAGGTCAACATGGTGGTACCTGGCCTGCTCACCAGTCCGGGGGATACCTGTGGCACTGCTGAGGTCACGGGTGAGACTGTCCCAGGCCTCCGTTTTATACTGTGTGCCCTGGTGCTGGCCCTGCTGTAGTCTCTGATCATGGTGTTTTACCAGGAGCCATACCATGATTTTTGACTCCTGGATGCCCCAGCACTACACTCTAAATCAAGTGCCTTCACCCACACCAGCCATTCTGCCTGCAGTAGGAAGCTGCAACCAGTTATGGGTAGTATTTCCGCCCATGGGGTTTAAATATGGCCATTTACCCTCACTTCCACATGATTGGCCAGTTTTGAAAAGGCTAAGCTATGGGCAGACCTGCTTACATGAGGTTGTCACTGCTTAAAGAGGTATACCACTAGGCAGATTGAATTGGCTCCCCTACACATTGCTTACACTTACTAACATGAGCTCTGCTGCGGTTAGCATTGCTTAATAGTTAATTAGCACTATATTTGCCATTTGGCAATGATTTATTCTTTATTACAGGTTATATATGTGTCTGTTATCTGTGATTCATATGTACATATACTGTATGTGGACCTGGGGGCTTCTACACTTTATTACAATAACACCTCAAATCTATGCTTACTGCAGTACTCCAGTTCACATGTTTATGTTCTGTGGCAGGTTATCCAACATCACACTGTACATTGATTCAGTTCACATGTTTGGTATGATTTTCCTGTGGTGAGGATTAGTCTGCTGATACCTCATTCATGTCTATTGTTATGATGGCTTGGTGGTTAACTACTGTGACTATAGTGTGCCGGATCCTGAGTTTGAATCTTGTAGATGCAGTTTATTTTTTTGCTAGGCAGAACAAGGGCCGTTGGATCCAGAGTGATTAAGGCACTTTAAAGCAGTTTTTAGAGGGTATGAGTGGCTTTGCGTGACAGTAAGCACTGCTAACCTCTGGTTACAGTCTCTTACACTCAGTTAGCTTCTACTTTGCTTAATCTGTATAGGCAATGCTTATCCCCGTGCAATCGCACTTAGACACACTTACTACTGCTTATTTGTGCTTAAACCTGCTTACTAGTGCCTTATTCATTATGACACTGACACTTCACATGTGTATTTCATGCAGTACTCCAGGTCACATTTCAATGTTATTATGTAGGTTATACAGCAAAAAGATGTAAATATATGTTCATATACAGTTTTCTCATTGAAAATGATTTATGCTGCAGTGGGACTCGAACCGAGAATGGCTGTTTGTTAGGCAGATGCTCTAACTACTACACTATTGCTATGCTGCTTTATTTGCATATATATTCCTTGTTATCCTCTTCAGCCTTTTCAGCTGCTTTAACCGTAGCTAAGCAATGGGCAAACCTGCGCACCTACGGTTAGCTGTACTCGGGGTTTAAAAAAAATTAATACAAGGGTTTCTTCTTTTTATTTCAATGCACTGTTGCTGTTGAACACATGGGGACTGTTGGTGGAGATATGCGGACACCTGTGAGTGGTTTTGCTCATTTATTTACACTTTCTTCTGTTCTACTTTGCAGGGGCATGTTTAGGATTTGGAGCTCAGGCAGCACACCTTCATTATTATGCATGGTGTGCTGCCGTCCTCCTCTTAAACTGCCGCTTATGTGCAGGACTAGTTTAGTCCTGCACGGCAGATTAGTAAATCCGGGGGTATGTCTTTACACAGGCCAAGTGGCTGCTACTATGCCATTACCAGACCTAAAAAAGAACCCCCCCCCAACAAAATGATATAACCTGTCTCACTTCTTCCAATGTATACACAAATTCTTGTAAAATTCCTGCTAGGCAAATTGAGACCTGTCTGTCTAAACCTATTTTCCTCAATGCTGTGTTTTTCTCATACAGGTTGTGGGGAGGGTCCAGACCTGTTAAGGTTATGATTAAATGTTTCACATATAGCAAAATGCTTCACAGCTATCAAGCTGCCTAAATGCTCAATTTCTATAAACTGTTCCACTTCTTCAGGTGGGTTATATTACTTTGCCTCTGAGATTCAAACATTATTGAAAGTGTTTAACGTAACCCATTAGGTGCTTTTTGTGAGTGGTATATCTGCAAGGGGTCACTTGAACAGATCCCATGGGTCTCCACTATTGGGTCTCCACTACAGGAGGTTTAAGGTATTACACAATGAAAACGCTTGCCTGGTTGAGTCTTTATAGCACTTTTTAGTGAATGGTTTGTCTGTGTAACCTTTTTATCCTTTGTTTGAATTTTATCTTAAAATAGAAACATAAATACTAAAGTTTTGAACTATACATTTAGGTCTTTGTGATTAACTTTTTTATTAGCAACATGTAATGTGCTGTTTAAGCAGGTATGCAAAAACACTCATGCTCTGTTAGCCTTTATCATAACATCAAACATATCATTAGCCTTTCACATTCACTGTTTCAGTTGAAGTTATATATGACCCAGTGATTCATTTGTTAAGATATCAGCCATAAATTTCCATGGAACACCCAGTGCCTTACCTAAGGCCATTATTTTCTGTACCAACAGAAATGTTTGCTAAACTCCCTTCTTGACTTATGGTGTACATCTCCTGACAAAAATTATATAGGTCAAGAGGTTTGCAAGTCTGACCAGTACTCCATTATATTATTTTTTTATTTTGACATTATTTCATTGTTAGGACTTCCTGCTTTTATTTCAAGGTTCTAGTTTTATTATTTATGTTTATTGCAGACACATTTCATTATTGCTTAGCATTTCAGATTTAGATATCATTTTGCAAGTGTGTTCTGAAATGTTACAGCCTTCACTTCTAAATTATCACTGCGGAAAAACTATCAGGTGAGAAAGATGAACAGCACGATTCCTCCAACCCATTAGAGAGACTAGTTATGATGTTCTGATCAATACAGAAAAACTTCAAAAAGGGCAAAATTAAAGGAATCTGGCTTTTATCAATGTATTTAAATTGAGAAGGGCTTGACAAGAAACTCTGTGCATCTCATAAGTATGCCCTGGAATTCATTTTGTGAAGCTAATTTGAAATGATAGAAATATATTTATTTACTTGTGCTTTTGGAATTAAAAAAAAACAAGTCTCTTAATGTATAGTTTTATTAAATTTACCTGACCAGCTAATTGTACTGTTTCTATATCTAAATTCAGAGGCAGATTCTGCAAATAAAAATAAGTATTCTGGGCAAATGGAACGTTACACAAACTGCACGAGTTCAAGTTAAATTAAAATATTCTGCCTCTAATGCACATTAAATATTATATCCATGCCACAAACTGAACTGAATCCAAATGGAAAAATGGAAACCAAAGAACTACAAACCAAAAACCACACTTTAAAGAAAACCAGTAGTTATTCATCATGATATTAAGTTCATAGTAAAAACTTAATATCTTGGGGAAAAGTCCCTGGTTTCTTTTAAAGTGAAGTTTTTGGTTTACTGTTATTAAATCCATTCCAGAAAGTATTGACTACAAAACTGTTTAAGTGCTTTGATTAGGTTTATAGTTTTCTGCCTTACACTTCTTCAGCTGCCAGAAAATTAAAAACACCCTATTTATTTAAGTAGCCGTAAGAGAATAAAATCAAGAATTTAACACTATTACACATCTAATCATGTGAAAAAACAAAACAAAATATGGAATTACAGAACTAAGAATTCTGATTTGACTATAATGACTACAATGACATAGCCACCATAGGCATGAAATAAGAATAAAGCATTTTAGTGGGTTTATAATCTTTGCCAGAGTTGCATTAATTCAAGCGACACTCTTGTGTTAACAGTCTGTTTTTTATATATAATTTGTATTACAAATTAAGTAATGCACATTACTGAATAGATGAGGGCAGGCGAACCAGCTGGCATACAAAATCCTATGTTCAGAAGCCAGCTAGTCTGGTTAAAACGTACTCCTATATATTGTCTGGTACCCTCATTTACTAGCTGCTGAGTTGATAACAATAAACATTTGCAATTAAGTTAGTTTCCTTTCTTGTCACTCATTGGAAAGATACTACAGGGAAGACACTATCATTCTACCCATCTTACATGACTCAGCCTGTATTCCTACATCAAAAAATTAAGTTTCTCTCTAACAACACCGTAATGCTGTAAATGGTAAAATATATGGTGTCCGGGAATCTTTAAAGATACATATATCTCTCACCTCCAACATGCACCAAACCAGTTTCTATACAACACTGCAGTTATGGGCAAGTTCACTGTTTTCTAGTTTCTGGAATAGTTCCATAAAAATTCCAAAATGTAAACTGCCTTAATATAGACAAAAACTGAATTTGGAATTTTACATCAGCTCATTTACTCTGAAGAACTTTCTTTTTTTCATTAATTTTGTTCTTGTATTTATTACCTGCACTACTTTCAGTTCACTTAATTTGGTGTTTGTATTTTAGAATGTTTTTATTTTATTTATGCTTAAGATATACTAAAGATTACAGTGAATTCACCATTGCAATCAGACATTAGATTTAGCTGTTACAGATGTGATTCCTAGAGCTCTGAGACAGGAAAATAAGGTTCTGGTATTGTATTTTAATGGGAAATGCATGGCAGTTGGAGCAGAGGGTTAAGGCCTAGAGATGTATGTAGCTCCTGTGATGAGGGTTTGATTCTCTCAGCCCTTGTTTGTATACTGTGCGACACTGAGCAAGCTACTTAATTATTGCTTCCAGGCTGCTCCAGAAAAGGGATCATGTGTCAGCTGCTCTACATGGTTAATGTATCATCATCATCATCATCATGAGCTACCATCAACCCTTTGATAAACATAAAACCTGAAAGTCAAAACTGTGTTTAAAGCATGTTTACCTTTAAAGTTCCCTGGGGAACATGACGTTGGCATTCGATATCCCAGGCAAAGTTGACAAACATCTTTCTCTTTCATCTTTAAATTCACATCAGATGAAAATCCCAGTGGTCTCTTTCTTCTCTTGAATGACTAATTAATTTAACACACAGGTTCATAGGTTCATAGGTGAGTACTAGGCTAATGTCCCTGGAGTCTTTACAAGCCTAGCCCAAAAAAATTGCCCAGGCATCTTGCCACCTGATGTTAGTTCACAGTGCTCATATCCAGTAGGGCAAATGGAATGATCCCTAGAGTGAACTTTCTGTTACCCATCCACTCGTCAAGATTTGTCTTAAAGAGGGCCAGCAATGTGCTCTGCTTGAGATGAATTTGAAGCTTATTCCAGAGTATGGGCAGTCTTTGGGAGATGAACCTGTCCCTCCAGCATGTTCTGTTAATTATGGTAATGAGGTTGTGATCTCTGGAGTGTGTGTGTGTGGGGAGATTGGGATTTCTTTAGGTGTAGCATTTCAAGTAGGGCTGGGTTGGACACAGCTTTGTAAGTTAAGCAGAGATCACCTCTATGTAGATGATAAGAGACTGAGGACAGCTGTAGTTTCTTGAGTCTGTCCATGTAGGACATGTGTTTAAGGCCTAGGATTGTTTTTGTTAAGTACATTTGTGGCCTCTCCAGCTGTTGTAGGTGTCTGGTCAGGTACATGTAAAATGAGGCATAATATTTGATGATTGGTCTAATGAGGGATAAGTAGACCTCTTTCTTCCTGGATGTGAAACCTTTGGTTGTAAGATGTGCCATGTAGAAGTACATTCTGACCACAGTGGCAATGTGATGGTCGAAGGTGAGGTGGCTGTCGACCTGGATGCCTAGATCTCTTATGGCCCCTTCAGTGTTCAGTGGGCTCCCATCAATGTGGTAATTCGTGGGAACTGAGGTTTTCCAAAGGGGATGATAATGCATTTTTTGGTGTTAAGCTTCAGGCCATGGTTCCAACACCAGTCACTGGTCTCAGAGAAGCACTTTTGTAGGATGTCTGCATCACTTAGGGAGTTAATAATGACTCTTAGCTTTCAGTCATCAGTGAACTTGATAAGCCAGAGTCCTTCTGTGTTGGCCTGGACTTCTGAGCAGTAGATGCCAAACAGGAGAAGGCCCAGGACCAAGTCCTTTGAGAGTCCACTCATGACTGGTTGACAGTCTGACTTGGAATCTGCATCTTTCACTCTGTGGGTCCTGTCTGTGAGCCAATTTGCAACCTACCTAGTGCTGTAAGGAGTGATGCCTAGTTTGGTGAGTTTATCAATGATACCTGAGGGGAGAATGGTTTCAAAGGCCCTGGCCAGGTTGAGGTAGGCTGTATGCACTGCCTTACCCTCATCCACAGCTTTGGTGACTGCCTCGAAGAAGTCAAACAGGTTCAGCAGGCAGGATCTCCCCTTGACAAAGCCAAACTGCGTGGGGTCAAGAGTTTGGAGATTGCCTATAGCTTTGTTAAGCAGGTCCATGATGATGCACTTCATAGCTTTGCATACCAGACTCGTCAGGCTAATGGGGCAATAGTTCCCAGGGTCTGTAGTTGCTCCCCTATTATGGAGTGGGATGACTGTAGCAGTGCACCACTCATTAGGGACATAGCCTGAGGTAAGGCTGTGATTGAACAGGACACACATATGTGGTGCCAGTTCATTTTGTAACTCATGTAGGATGCAGCCAGAGATATTATCAGGTCCCATGGATGCTGTATTCTTGGCTTTGGACAATGCAGCTTTTACCTGTGCTGCAGAAATGGTGGGTACCAGGCTTTCTTCTGGTATTTTTGTGATAGAGCCCTTGGGGAAGGAGAGAGGAGTAAAGTTGGTACGGAATCTGTCGGCCAGTATGTTGGCTATATCTGTTGGCTCAGTATAGGTGGTGCCATTGTGCAATAACTCAGAGCAAATCTGGGTATTGCCTTTCAGGTTTTTGATATAGCTATAGAAGGCTTTGTGATTGTTTTTAGTGTCAGCCACAATTCTGCCTTATTAGCTGGCTTTAAAGGATTTGATAATGGATCTCAGCTTTTTGTTGAGACTGATAAGGGAGGTTTTCCAGTCTTGTGACTTCATTTTTTTCTTCAAAAGTTTCTTCCTTCTGTTGTAGAGTTTATTGATGGCCAGGGACCACCAGATTGGACAGCATCTTAGTTCTGTTTGGTATGGCAAGGTCCATGTATTTGTATACATGCTTGTACAGTGTATTGGTGTATGATTCGTCAGTCATGCAGCTATTTTCCATTGGCATGGGTGCCAACAAGTTAGCCATCTCTGTTTTTAGGAGCCCAAGGTCGGCTTTAGAGAAGTTTTTCAGGGTGGTCACCTTAGTGGGGGTTGTAGGTGAGATGAAGATTTCTATGGTGATCAGTTTGTGGTCAGATTTCACTAGGGAGGAGTTGACTACAGGTGTGGAGCAATGGTCTCCCATGTTGGTGATAACCAGGTCAAGGATGTTATTTCCTCTAGTGGGGTCAGAATGAGCTGGTCCAGGGCATTAGAACTGATACATTTCAGAAAGCGTTGGGCCTGTACATTGGTACTTGAATAGTTTTCCCAGTTGATGGAAGGGTAGTTGAAGTCACCCAGTATAAGAGCATTGCATTGGACCGTGATAGATTCCAGGGTGCTTAGGAAGTTGGAGTGAGAGTCTGGGGACATGTTTGGGGTTCTGTAGCAGGCTATGACTTGTATCACCGTCTTACCAGTGTTCGTTGTACCTGAAGTATCTCAGATGCATTATGCTGGGCTACCAATCCAGAGGTGTGTGCATCCTTTAAGAATCTGGAGACACCATTGCCTTTGGAGCTTCCGGCCATATTCTGGGGTCAAACAGTATGAAATGAGTTGTAGCCTGGGAGTGCAGGGGTTCTTTCTGCCTCTTTAAACCAGGTCTCCGTTACAGTACAGATGTCAACATTCTCAATTTTGAGGAGAGCTTCAATCGAGTACATCTTGAGATTTAGACTTCTAGCATTGAGCAGCATGACCCTCAGATTACATTTGTTAGTAGCTGTTACAGTTGAATTTTTGTCTTTTGAACACTACCTAAAAAAGGCACTATAGGGGTGTCAAGAGCCTTAGCCAGCACCTGGAATCCCAGGGGTGACAGATGCAGGCCATCTTTGGCAAAGCATTGAGGTCTGTCGATCATGTCATCCCAGGCAGACAGATACTGGATCCCCTTAGAATGACACCAGAAACTTAGCCAATTGTTGAAGTCAATCATTTTCTGCTTGTACTGTGATATCATTCTGGGTGACGGTAGAATACTGCTGAGGGCTAGGGTCATACCTGCCTGAGCCACATAATCCAAGAGTTCCATCACATCTCTTTTCATGTAGTCTAGGGAAGTACATCTCAGGTCATTCACACCCACATAGACAATGACTGAGTCATATTTGTGCTTATTGTGGGGTGGCCTGAGTGCATGTGTTATGTGGTGGATCCTGGCACCAGATAGAAAACTGACTGTCACCTTCTCCTTGTTCAACCTAGTGAGTTGGACATCAGTGTGCCTCACAATTGAGTCTCCTATGATTAGTACATCGGGCAAAGTGTTTTGCCTTAAGGGCATTGGGTTGCTGCTTGAGATACATTCATACAATTGATCTAAAATAAATGTCATCAAAAGCACAAATCATATACTATCAGTTCAGGTTCCGTTTTGCACAACCTTTTCTCATTTGATGCCTTCCACTTTCTCTTGAGATGCTCCTTTTGCTTTATCTAACAGCATGTTATCCTTTCCGTGTTCCTAATATACATATATCATCTATACTTTTTTATTTTACTGGAGATTGCTTTACTCACTCTTTGACTGAGAAAGCAGTGATTATTTCCCTATCATTCTCTTTTTCCTCTCTCTGTTTTTCCTCTCTCTCCATAATTCATAAACTATGAGGCATACATTCAAATTGCACACTGATTTATTTTCAGAATATCATACCCATGGATAATATTCTCTTTCCGCATGCTTTCAGACTATATTTTATAGATTATTAAGGTTCATAATTCACTGTTTCATGCCAAGAGTATGGCCAACTGTCCCTCAAAGAGGGGATCTTATGTATATGGATGTAATCATCTATTTCTTTCTAAATGTGGATAGTGACTAATGCTTTTTCACAGGGAGAAGGGGTTTTATTAATGTTAGGGAGGTGTTGGATAATATATCAGTAACAGAGTTTAGTGAGGACATGTAGAAGTTGGGTAAAGGTCAGGTTTGCTGATTTAATGGGTGGAGGTGGGTGGGGATTTCTAGATTTTAGCAACATTGCTAGTGTAAAGGGAACCACTGTGAGAGCTCCCTTATATAGGTTAGTAATTTATAGGAGTGAAGTTTTCTCATTATATCATTGAAGACAATTTTTGAGGGATAGGCAGTTGTCTAGGATGTATAAAATTTTATGTGGTAGTGTATTTTTCTTATGTACATTGGTGGTGAACATAAATATTTTATTGAAGCACTGCTGAAGTCTTACAAACTGTGTCCAATGAAATTTGTGAAGATGAGGGCAGCATATGAGATTGTAGGAAGTAAATAGATAGTTGTTGTACATTTGGGAGTATACACTGTTAAAAGTAAGACTTTGCCTTGTGTAGCAGTTCACATTTTTGTTTTGTTTTCTTGAATATCTGTTGGAAATAACTGTAAAATTTTAGACCTCCATCAATGATGGACCTAAGAGATTTGCATGTGAAACAGATTTAAAGGTGTTCCTGTCTGATGAAAGAAGGGTGAATTCCTTTTTTCTTCAGAGTTTGACTTGAGACAACAGCTTTAACTCAGTTTTTAGGGTTTAATACAAGTATGGACATTCTGAACCATACTTCAATGGAGGCAAAAGAGAGTTGGGTGATGTTCTGATGCTCAGGGATTGTTTTGACTATGCTGATAATGGCTGAATTGTCAGCACATAGGATAAGGGCTGAGTTAGAGGAGGCAAGATAAAGACTGCTGCTGAATATGTTGAAAAGTAAGAGGTCATTTACTGACCTTTGATAGACTCTAAATGGTATTGAAAGAAATGTTGATATATATTGTTGTTTTATACTCTGGGTCCTATTAATGAGGTATTTGTTAAACCATTCTAGAACATGGCGGGGATAGAGAGATAAGAGCTGACAGATCAAAAGTCTTTGATATGTCAATGAAAAATGGAAGTCATGAGGTAATTGTCATTCAAGCATTTGTGAATGGCATTTATAAAAGACAGTGGAGGAATATCAGTGTTACAGAATGGGTGAAATCTGAATTGTGATGTGGTGAGGATGTTGTCATTGTTTGAAAGATAGATAAGTTCCTAAGCGTGGATAAATCTCTCAAGGATGTTAGACAAAGGTGACAGAATTTCAATGTATCTGAAGTCAGAGAATTGAGTACAGGGGCCAACATTATATAGTGGCAGGATAAATTATTTTTTCTATGGGGTAACAAGGATTCCTCTATAGATCTGTTTATAAGGATACAGACAGGGTAAGCAATGTCAGCAAGTAGCTTGAGATATTCTTCAGATATGTTATCAGGGGCTAGATTGTTGGTTTTAGTTTAGCAAGATGTTGCCTTATATTCCTGGTGGACATAGACTGGAAGGTAAAGTAGGAGGAACTGTTAGTAGATGGACAAATAGTGAGAATGAACTGGAGTTGTGTTCCGTAATTGCTGTGGCTGCATTAAAGATACTGGCTATATTGAAGCCAGTTTCAATATGTAAATGGTTGGGTTAAGTGGGTTTTCCCAATTTTAGGAGGTGACTTATGGTTGACCAGAACGTTCTTGATGTTTTAGAACGCAAGCTCTGATTTTATATAACATATGCATTGTTACAATGACCTGGATCTCAGTTATTCTACAGATGATGTGATTTGGTAACCACCATTCTTACAAATACTGAAGTGGCTGGCTCAAATCTAAACAGTCTTACTTATAATCATGAGTGGAGGCCAGGATCTATACAAATGAGGATAAATTTAACATTGCTGCATTTAGTACTAACAGTGATAGTATCAACATTTATACCTGCTAGTATAGTCCTTCCATGTCTCCTAGTGAACTCAAGGATTTCCTCATTAAATTGCATGACATAAAAATAGCTGACAGACTTCAAAATTATCCAAATAATGATTGGCCAAAATACTTTCTAGATGATATGTATGCCCATGTATTAAAATACCTTATTAATAAAAGTACATGAAATGCAGAAAAGCAAATTCAGCAGAGGGTGATTGTATTTTAGCATTGGGTCTTCCTGCTTTGTCCCAGAAATGATTTCTTGACTATAGAGTCAGACCATGGCATATTTACATTTTGCCTTAGACCTAAACAAGTCAAGATCAGTGAAACTGGTGATAGCTGAAATGGTAACTGCACTGAAAGCAATGAGAGCAAAGGAATTATGCATGTGGTCTGCTACATAGCACAGATACAAAAAGATCTGAGGTACTTGTTGATTTTGAAAATAAATGCATAACCAGTTCCAATATGATGCAGCTAGTCTGAGAATTTCAGAAATAACTTTTTATGGTGCAGCTCTCAGTCTTATCATAAAATATACTATTTATGTATTTATTTATTTATTTATCGTACAATTGTTTACTGGGAGAGTCTGACTGGGTATGAGTCCTATTTTCAGCAGAGGCCCAAGGAGAAAAGCTCCAAAAAGGTTAGCACAATAACTAAAATACACAAGTTAAAAAAGTACAGTATAAAAGAAGTATAGCAGTTGTATGTAATATAGTAAAATAAGCATTGAAAAGTATACAATGTAAGACAACTTGTGAAAAAGATACAATGCAGTTGTAGGACATATTAAACAGTTATTTGGTTACAGTCATACAATAGTTAAGAAAATAAAACACAAGTTGAGCCTTGAATATAGAAAGTAACTGCTGCAAGTTAGCACAGTAATTTCAATATATGTACATGTATACTATACGAATATGTACCATTGTATGAGGCTTTCAACATATGTAGCTGTATACTATACGAATATGTACCACTGTGGAAGGCAAACCAGGGTCTGAACAATTACATAACCAAGATTGGTTTAAATGTGACCGGAGGTGTGTTTTGAAGCTATTGTGTTTTTCTATGGTCCTAATCTCAAGGGGGGTAGAATTCCATGTTTTTGCAACATAAGTAGAATAGAAGGATTCATCTCTGCTATTTTTGCTTTTGGCAACATTGTCCAATTCTTTATTTGTAGATCTTAGTTGGTGATGGTTAGATGTTAAGAAGGCCCTGTAGTGCAGGAACTTTGTTGGGCTTATATAGGATTTGGTGGGCCATTGTAAGTTGGGTATATGTGAGTAGGTTAGGTAATTCTAGCCAAAATAATTGCTTGATTGATAAGCAGTGATGTGCACTGGAGAGTAAGTCAGTTGTGAATTTAGCTACTTTATTTTAGCAGCTGTGCAGTTTCCTTAAGTCTGCTTTGTTTAGGTTGATGAGTATGGGGGAGGCACAGAGCAGTGTAGAGATTAGGTGGATTCTGCTGATGGTAGCTTTACTATTGTTGGTGAGGTACTTTTTGCACCTGTATAGGCTACCAAGTTTTGTATGGACTTTCTTATTGTCTGTGTAATATGCATATCAAATTTCATGTTGTGATCTACGGTAATTCCTAGCAGTTTAGGGTGTTGGACAGGTGTGATAGGGGTGTTGTTAGCTAAGTATATTGTGAATGGAGGTATGTGATCTAAGGCTCTTATGGGATAGAATATCATTAGCTGTATTTTGGTGGGTTAAGTATTAGTTGAGAGTTGGCAAACCAGGTTTCAACAGCGGCAAAGGATTCTTGAGTTAATTTTTGGAGTTGAGGGAGTGATGGGGCAGAACAGATTAGGGTAGAGTTGTTGGTGTACTGGACAAGGGTGACATTCTGGGTGGCTTTGTGAAGTTGGTTGATAAAGATATTGAAGAGGAGTGGACCAAGGATGGATCCTTGGGGGACCCCCATGATGACAGGTAGGCGGGGAGAAAAATAATTTTGCCATTTCACTGCCTGTTGGCAGTTAGCTAGATAGTCCTGAAACCAGTCAAGAGTGGAGTAGCTTAGATTAAGATCAGTGAGAGAAGTTGGGAGTTTGGCATGGGAGACTGTATTGAAGGCCTTGGACAGATCTAGGAAGACAGTAGAGGCAAGGTTGTAGTTGTTGCAATGTTGATTCACAGTACTGGTAAAGCTGATAAGGACTTTGGTAGTACTGTGACTGGGACGGAATCCATGTTGGGTTTTGGTCAACAGATTGTTGGTAAGGATATAGTTAATTATTTTGGGAATGTATATATTTTTTGAGGATTTTTGACAGGGGAGATAGAATGGCAATTGGATGGTAATTAGTTCTACTGAGTTACCACCTTTGTGAAGTGGTATTAAATGTAAAATTTTCCATAGAGAAGGGACACGTTGTTCTGATAGTGAGTGATTGATTAGTAAGGAAATGGAATATGAGATGACTTTGGCTGCGATCTTCCATTATTCAGTAGGCAAGTTAGCAGCAGCCAGAGCTGTGGGTTTAACTTTATTCAAATGTTTGTATATTATGCTAGTAGAGACTGTAAGGAGAAGCAGTGTTGGCTAATAGATAAGGATAATAGGATTTGATCTGAAGTTAGAGAATTATTATTGGTGAGGGCTAGAATGGATTTGGTGAAGTATTAATTGAATTGGGTTGCAATATTAGTGGTGGTGGTGGTGATGTTTGGGGTTTGAGTACTGGTTTTTCCTAGCTGCAGGATTTTATTAATGACAGCCCAGAACTTTTGTAGGTTATTTTGTGTCCAGACTGGATATTTGTATAGTGGTTCTTTTTGTCTGACCTAATTCTTTTGGCTTTGTTCTTTAGTTCTAGGAATAGAGTATTATTGTGACACCATACGTCCCATGCTTTATCTCTTTGTTTTAGTAGTAGTTGGGTATCTTTGGTAAGCCAGGGTGCATAGTTGGATTTAGTTCTAACAGTTCTGATTGGAGTGAGGTGATATAGAATGTCAATTAAGGTGTTGTTGAACTAGTCAACAGCACTATCCAATGAGAGAAATGAGAGTGGTCTCCAATTGCATTGATTTCGTGCAGATATGAAGTCTTGGGTTTTGAAATTCTTTGTATACCATATTTGTTGGATGGTAGTAGATTTTATAGGGTTCATTTAGTGTCTCATTATAAAGGTGGGTAGGTGGTCACTGAGGGTGTCTGGAAGAGAGCCTGAGAGGTAGTGTTTATATGGCCTGTTAATGAGGATCCAGTCTAAGATTGACTCCTTTTAAGAATCTTTATCCACTTAGGTTGCATTTTTTATTAACTGAGTGAAACCATGTAGGTTAATGTGGTTGGAGGGGTGGAGTGAGTCACAGGAGGACCAAACAATAGTTAGGTCTCCAAGTAAGATTGTTTCTTGGATGAGGTTTTGGGAATCACAGTCTAGACTTGATTATACTGTATTAATGTTTCTGGGGCTACCAATTCTATTTAGGTATTTTTTTTTATTAATTTTTAGGTTGGTGAATATAGTTTCAGCATTATTGAACTTTGGCAGGTCATTGACTAGCATATAAATAGTCAGGCTATTTTTAAAGAGTAGTGCAATATCTCCAGCTCTATTGGATGTCCTGTTTTGTCTGAGAATGCTATACCCAGAGAGATAAATTCATTGTCATTGATTTGTGGTTTTAACTATGTTCTGTGAGAAGAACTATATCAGGGGAGTAAAGGGCCAGAGTTGCATGGAGCTCTGATATTTTATTCAGTATGCGTCTTATATTTATGTTAAGCATTAGGAGGTCAGTGGGTTTCTGGGGGGATAGAATGTTTGTCATCTGGTTGCATGGGGGTTGTAGTTGGTTGTAGGGCCAGGATTTTGGTGTACGTCACCACTAGTGTAATTTGGAATGCTATTTAATTGATAATTTGTAGGTATTCTGCTATAAATGTGTTGTATTTTGTGGAAATGTGGGTATATAATTGGTGTTGGGGTACTGTGAATGAGGCAAAATTGAAATTTAAGGTGTTATAAATTAATGGTGATATTAACAGTAAGGCTGTTTTTTTGAGTGGGGAATGGGTAGGAAGGGAGCTAGTTTGAGAATTTGTGTTACTAATGTGATGGTAGGAGGTTAGTTGGGCTGTAATAGTGAGAGGTGAATGGAAAATGAAGGGATCCTATGTAGGTATGTCAGAGTAGTGGGTAGGATTTTGGTACTCTTTTGTACTTGGATGGTGTACTTGGATTTGGTAGACTGGGTGGGAGAGAATACACAGTATGGGTGATATGAGAGTGAGGGGCAAGGGGGTGGATGTAGTTGAGAGTGTAGTGAACATGAGCTTATGTTGTAGTTGGGTGATAGAGATTAGGGGAGGGGTCAGTTATTGTTGAGGTTGGAGTAAGAGTGAGGCTGTAGGGGAGTGGTCTGTTAGTTGTGAAGTTGGAGTGAGAGTGAGGCTGTGGGATATGGCCTGTTAGGTATAAAGGTCAGGAGCCTGGAGGTGGGTGGGAATGGGGTGGGGTCGGGGAGAGGAGTGAGCCCAAGTGTAGCGAGTGATAAAGGAGTGGGCTGGACCTGACTCACCAGAAAGGTCTCTTCAGGAACAATCAGAGGATAGTTAAAGATTAATATGGATAGAGTACAGGAATGAGACCAGGAGAGGTTAGAATGTATTTAATTAGTTTAAAATGGGGAGCATAGGAAGAAAGGAAAGTACAGGAGTGTAGTAGAGTGGAAAGAGATGAACGGAGTAGTTATATAAGATATACAGGATATAGGGTAGGTTATATAGACTAGGGGAGTTAGAAAGAGGGTTTGGTAGAAAAAGATGTACGGTTTAGGTCAGCCTGGTGATGTGTAGTAGAGACAAGAGATAAGCGCTATATTATTTGTTTAAAGACCCAACAGACACCTATAGTTAAATTAATTTTTTTCTGGCTGGGGAAGTTTTTAGAAGGTCCTTGGTCACTATAGGCTTTGCTGGGATGGTAGTTAAATTATGTTTTGCTTGCAGAGGCAGATCACTTCCAATAAGATACTAATATGCAGTGAAATTCAAAATCATATATCTGTGATGGACACATCCCATAATAAAAATCTCTCACTTGCCAAAGTCAGCTAAGGCATAAACTTATTTACCAAAGGAAAGATTTGTGAAAAAGTTTAGAAAATGAAAAGCAAAAAAAAAATGCTATATATATATATATATATATATATATATATATATATATATATATATATATATATATGTGTGTGTGCGTGTATATCAACTTGCAGCAATATAAGATGGATAAAGGCCTGACAATAGCACAAGTGACCTTCATTCCACTTGAGTCCTTAGTGGCACAGGCTGCAGGATGGGTACTCCCAATCTGGGGGACCAGCTGGTGGCAGGCACCTGGCTTGTGTGTCTGTTATAATGTCAATGCCTTGGTGGCCCCCAGCTAACTAGTGTGTCTGTTCTAATGTCAGGGCCTTGGTTAGAGAGCATAACTTCATTATGATGTGAGCAACCACTGCCTGAAAACATGTGGGTATGGCTGCCAAGTTGGGGACAGTGGCCCTCTAGTCACATGTGAGGGAATACAGATTCATGGACAAGTAAGCAATGGCACCTCTTGTGATGATACAAGTGCTCGTTCAGCAGTGGTGAAATTGACAAAAATAAAAGATTGCTGAGATGGCTAGCCAGCAAGAGCACAAAGCACCCTTATGGCTGCCTGGATGACAGACCTCCTTGGACGGGACAATGTCCAATCAAGGAGAATCTTGATGGTCAGGAGGCACATGGACAAAAGCAACACTAAAAAGTAATATATTGACAAATGCCAACAGAATGGTATCTGGCCCTAAATATATATACAATATACTTTAAAAGTTGTACAGAAAAATTAAAAAAAAAACATCTCTGTTGGCATAGTGAGGTAAAGCTTTGAATATGACCCAGGTCACTTGAGTTTGTGCTTGATTAGTAACTCGAGCATCTGTTAGAAATAGGAAAAATGACTAGGCTTAGTCTGCTTGACTTTCCTTAGAGGCCAGGTATAAGGATGTGCTGAGGACACATGTCCAAGTCAGAGAGGGGTGCTGGTGGTGATAAACTGAGCTATATGTTTTAGAACAGGCAGCATGAGTAATTCATCATTATATAGATGAGCTATGTCCCTTATAGAGCTATTGCAAGATCCCTGTTATTCCATTTTTAGAATGTTGACAAGTTGGTTATGGCACCTACAAAAAATTCTGATGTGAGCAACATTGCAGGTAATATGGCTCCTCCTCCTCGTCCAAAGAAATGTTTCCCAATACACCTTCTCCCTCATTGTGTCAGCACCGCCTAGGTCCTAGTACAAAAAGTGAAGGCTTTTTTTGTCTGACTCATATGTTTTCCAAGCCTATTTTCAACTTGCTGAAAAGGTCCTACCTGAAGAGAGTAATGCTGAGACTGGAGATTGGAGGGGATGATGCTACTAAAATGTTGTGAATTTCCCAAAAATTTTAAACATCAGAAATAGAAAGGAATCACATGTAGAACTAAGATATAATTTCCCACATATTACTGAAAATGATAAGAAATAGTCTCAGATAAGATCGAGGATATTAGATTTTTTTGTCACCTGATAATATCCCAGGGAGTTTCCCACATAAAATAGCATTATCTGGTATGTTATAACATTTCTAAAAGGTTACCAAAAAACTATATACTTATCAAAAATGTTCCACAACAGTGGCAGAGTAGCACAAATTTGCAAAATGTTGGGCTGCGTCATATCTAAATAATCACAATCCTGTCTGCTTAGGTTTCTGCACACATTGAAAAGTAATAGATAGGATGACCATGAATCTGATATAGAAAGAAAAGAAAAACGTTTGCTTCAAGATAAAGATAAGTAAAGGTTCATATTGAAAAGGTGCTGCTTTCATTTGTTATAAAACTAATGTAATGTATTCAACAGTGATACTATTTTCAGTGACATTGACATCTTTATATTCAAAATATTTAGCTTTGACTAAAATGTCTTCACCGTGATTAGAAGTATGCTCCAGAAAGTGCATCTAATTCTAAAGAGAAAATCAGAATGATTTTAGAAATAATTTCACTGTACCTTGGCTCAAGATGATTGTCACTATGGAAGTGACATCCCAACCCCATGTGGAAAATGGGAAAAGGAGTTGAGGATGGATGGATGGATAGATAGATATGTTACACTGATTCAGCCAATAGAATATAAAGCAGCTTTTTCTATTAATTTAATAAAACAGCATATGCAACTAAAGAATGATCAAACCTTTCTTACAAAACAAGTGGAATGCAAAATTTAGGTTACACACATAAGCTATGGAATCTTTCATTCTGCTAAGCGACTCACGGTCATAGAGGCTGCTGATAGGTGACCTGCACCTGCTCCTGACTTAAAGGCACTACTGAGCTTGCTTCTTTTAAGATATGGTGCTTGGAACACACAGGCCATGGAGTAGGTCAAGAGGCCTACTGTTTGCTTATAGTCTGTTACACTAGCAATGGAAAAAAGAATGATAGGTGTATGGCACATTCTTTACTCATGAGATGCAGCAAGCTACCACACCAGGAAATAAAGAAATGGAAACACAGGGTTTTGCCAACCAGGATTCAGAAAAATTAAAAGATCACAAGCTTGATATCCAGACTTATTAATGGGACTAGTAAGATTCAAAGTCCTGTTTATGTCAAAATATTTTATTTACAGACTAGATGCAAAAAAAAATCTAGTCTTTAGTTTAAATGGCAGTGACTTTAAAGAATACTAGTTCCTTAATATTGGTACCATTCAGAATATAAGCAATCAAACACTTAACCTTTTTAAAGTGGTATAAACTCAGAAAGGAGTGAAGATGTAAGTCAGAAAGTATGATAATTTTGCTGCACATCTTGTATAAATCTAAGCCATCAGCATATATATGCAGTTCAAAGGTTGCCTTGGGCATGTCAAAGAAAACAGAAACGGAGTTGCACAAATATTGCAGCTCAAAACAGACTCAGGCAGGTCACACGGTCAAAGAACAGGAGTGGTATTGAATCACTGAGCTGTGAAGAGTCATAGCTGTTTGAGTAGGTTGCTCTTTGATGATTTATGTGGTATTAAAAACATTTTCGTTATTCAGCATTGCCCAGTTCCTACCCTGAACAAGTCCAGACTGAATCAAAGCAGCAGTACTTGGAATCCTGTTAAGTACAGGCCAGGGCACAGCTGTCATTCTCTGAATTAGTGGTAAGTTTTGTGTTAGGGTCCAATTTTCCTGCTTGCTTCTGCTAGTATATTTTTAGGTAGTCATATTGCAGACTACATTCACCTCCTTAAAAACACTGACTTTTCTATTTGGCCCATTTTTTTTTCAAAGTTACCATTGCCCCACATGCACAAGCAATCCATCACATGGAGGGACATGAGCAAAGTACAAATCACAGTTCATTTGCAAACACATATGAACCTGACGTGAGTTTGCCTGGTAACAACAAATGAAGATATCTGCATGTATAATGTTTGAATTTCCATTTATGTTTGGGGAGGGGGAGACTGCACTATGTCTAAAAAAGGTAAAATGGTTTATCAGTATAAGAGTCAGCTGGGACTGTGAACCCGGCTGCCAAGGAAGTCAACAGGCCAAACATTATATCTGGAACTGTAAACAACAAATGTTTCCTGTTTTGTGAAAGGTTTGTGGTTCATACCACTGTACATATCTACCAAACACATACAAAGGGTAATGGGCATCTCTTTTTAGTTACAGCTACAATTTCTCATTGTGTAGTTTTTTCAGCAGCAGACTGTAGTAAAACAAGCTACAGCAAGACTCTGAAATATCTGTGAATAGTTATAGTAAACAGCATCTTACTCCGTGTACTATATTCCTGTCAGGAGTTTAAACTCTTTCCATTACCAAACATGGGTGTTCTTTTATGATCAAAGTTTCACAAAAAATGAAATTATTAAGGACACTGACAAGGAAAAAAATTGCATGATTTCTGCTTCACATGCAACCAGGCTTTTATCAGGAAGTAGGTCAACCTTCTGGCAATACTTCCTAGCACAAGTGGCTATGTTATATACAGTTAATCTAGCCATCTACCTCCACTGGGGCCCTAAACATTCTAAGCTCTACTTCTACTAAATAAAATCATGTCAAAGATAAACACTACCCCATTATGTAGAGAAAAAAAGCCAATGCTTTTTTTTTTTTTTTTTTTTTTTTTAATTAAGTTTGCTTTTTAACCCTTCTTAGGTATATTCAAAGAAAACATATTATATGGAATACAGTGCTCAAATATGTACCATCTGAACAATTGTGTTTTGCCACAAGAAATTATATATTTGATTTATCTAATTAAATATAGCTGGTTAACTTTTTTTTCTTTTTTCTGTTGAAGCAGATGACATAAAGATGGATAAGGAAGCATTAGAATTACTGTTTTGAAAGCATTTATTGTCACAAACATACAAAGCATTATTTTCTCCTAAGGCTCCAGGATTCAGATATCATTTATTTCATGATGCAGTATGAAGTTCTATTCCCCAGGTTGACATATAGACTCTAACCTTAAAAATGTCA
>NC_056745.1:346225906-346308406 GCF_019279795.1 Protopterus annectens | reverse complement strand
ATTTAATCTAGAGCTAATCTCTTGTAACTGGACTTTACTAAACCACCTTCCCCTAGATGATGCAGTAATGTACTTTAACAGAAAATTCCTTGAGATCCTTGACTTCCACGCACCCATCCGCTCTAAGAAAACTAAGGCAAAAGCTGCCCCATGGCTCTCAACAGAGACCAAGCTCAAAATCAAACTTGGAAACAAAGCGTGGGCCTTATGGCGAACCACCAAACTCCCACAAGACCAGACTAAATATAGACAACTCAGAAATGCAACTAAAAAACACATACTACTTGATAAAAAGCAACACTACTGTAACCTGCAAACTTCCAACCAAAACAGTCCACAAAAATTCTGGGCAGGGCTTAACAACCTTATACACCCTGGTAAAACTGCCACCCCTGTCCCAGCTTCCCTTATTAATAAACCCCCGGAAACTATCTCGAACAGTTTTAACCAATTCTTTACAGAGACTATCCAAGCTCTAGCCAGCAAACTGCCTCTAAGCCCCCACATCTCAGATAATTTGACCCCAAAAAACCTATCTATATTTAGCTTCCAACCAATTGCCACATCACTTGTCCGGACCTTAATCAAAAAACTAAAACCCACCGCACTTGCAGTTGACCAACTTCCAGCTGAATACTTACAAAAATCAGCTGACACCTTAGCCTACCCAGTCTCGCTACTTATTAATCGCACCATAAAAGAAGGTATAATTCCAAACATCTGGAAAACATCATATGTCATCCCACTCCATAAAGGGGGCAGTTCCACCAAACTCTCCAACTACAGGCCCTTAGCCATACTCTCTCCTTTGGCCAAAATTATGGAAAAATGTATTCAAAAACCATGAATGTTCCACTTAATCAAAAATCATCTCTTAGCAAACACCTAACACGGCTTCAGACACACCATAGTACCACAACTGCCCTAACAGTCTTTACCAACACCATAAACACTCATCGTAACAACAACCATATCTCCTCAGCTCTATTCTTGGACTTGTCCAAAGCCTTTGATATGGTTGATAACAAACTCTTAATCCACACCCTACAGTCATTTGGCCTTGACCCCTTATCACTACAATGGTTCGACTCCTACCTAAGTGGTAGACAACAAGCGGTACTTTGGCAGTCTAAACTCTCAACCCTATTAACCAACACTCTGGGTATCCCACAGGGATCTATCCTAGTTCCTCTGTTATTCTCCATCTTCATTAATGATTTATACACTGTCTTACCCAAAATCAACTGTATACAATATGCAGATGACTCCACCCTAATTTGTGCCGCTACATCCCCAACAGAGTTGGAGCTAACTACCCAGACTACCTTCAACACAATAGAAAATTGGCTCTCTAGCCACTGACTGATATTAAATCCCAAAAAGACTAAAATGTTAATATTCCTCCCTACACTTAGGTCCTGCACGGTAAACATCACAATTAAATCAAAGGATGGCACAGTTATCTCACCTGACCCATCCACTAAACTCCTAGGAGTTATCATTGACAACCACTTAAAGTTTGACTTACATGTCAACCTTATGATCAAAAACATCAATAAAAAACTAGGATCACTATATAGAATAAAAACGTTCCTGACTCCCTTTGCCACGGTAGCTATTGCTCATTCCCACCTTCTCTCTACTCTCCTGTATGCATCCCCCTTCTTACTAATATTAACAAGACAACCCTAAATAAGATTGCTACCTGTTATAATCACATCGCCAGATTTGCCAGAGGCCTCCCCTTCAGGATGCATCATTGCATCAACCTTTCCCAACTCGACTGGCTTGAACTACCTAGTCTATTGCTTTATAATCAACTGATCTTGGCCCATAAAATTATTTATAACCCAGAAAATACTCCTGCACTTACAAACAAAATCACCCTGCATAACAACCCAAGACCACTGCACTCATCCAACAGAGTCCTCATTCACACCCACAAAACTAACAACCAAGCCGGGGACTCTCTCCTTACCAATTCAGTAGCCAGAACATGGAATATACTACCTTCTGAGATTACCTCCCTTCCTTCTATAAGTCACTTTAAAACCAAACTCAAATAATTTCTGAGATCTAACTGGTCATGCTACTGTCTCAAGCCAGGCTAATCCTCTCTCTGGACAGTTTATTGTTGGTTAAAGGCACCTCTAGTCATCACACTCCTCATATGAATTTCTAGTTTTACAAAAAAAAAAATCATATATATTTTTCTTCTTGTCCTAGGATATCCTGTTTTGCTCAATACTTTATTTTGCTACTTCATACTATGTATTATTACTATTTGATACTCTGCTTTGTTTGTCTTTGTCTAGTATTGTTTGTGATACACACATACACACATACACACATACACACATACACACACACACACACACACACACACACACACACACACACACACACACACACACACACACACACACACACATGTGTGTGTGTGTGTCTGTAAAGCAATGCATACCCCGCACAAATGCACTTACACACGCTTACTGGTGTTTATATATGCTTAAACCTGCTTACTAGTACCTTATTCATTATGACACTGACACTTCGCTCCAGTTAACTTTTAATTGTTATTTTGCAGGTTATACAGAAGACTGATGTTGCAATATGTTCATGTACAGATTACCGATGGTAAATGGTATGTGATGCAGTGGGATTTGGAACGGGAATGTCTGTTCGTTAGGCGGTTGCTCTAACCAATACACTACTGCTGTGCTGCTTCTTTTGCATATATACCCATATACCCATGGCTCCTGGTTCCAAAACACCCACCCCAATGCCTCCTTAACACTGCAGTCATCCATTCTCCAGTTGGATTCGCGAAGTATCCACACCGCTTCACATTGGCCACTCCCTACTCCTATAGACCCATCCCATTGGTTACTCACTCCACGTATCCTCAGAACTCCAAAACTTTTAGTCCACAAACATTGGTGACATGAGCGATCAAAAGGACAATATTCATAGTTTTTGGGTTTACCCACATGGGACACGCATGTGTTTATGTCACGATTAGACTCTATACTTCATTACATCCTTACTCCCGTTAACATGACACTACAATAAATTAATAAGTATGACTATGTGATAACACTCACGTTACACATAAGAGCCTAATTATGTATGTGTTCTGTGTATTTATTTTACAAATAGACCAGTTTAGTAATTGGCGTTGCCATAGCAGGCAGATCACAGGAATGATTCCATGTGTGGGAAAGTCCTCACATTTGCTTTTTTTCAGCACAGCACTGACTTCGGACATTGTACACACTTTGGCGTTTTAGCAGTTTCGTCCCTTTCCTCTTATGCACAAGCTATTATTCTATATACTGTCAAGGTTTATAAGGGCACATTCATGTTATTTATGTCTGCAAATGGAATAAATGTTTTACAGAGAATGTACTTCTACATATAGATGTCTGCATGTGTGTATTCATATATACTTATAACGAACTCGCTGACCTCCACGGGGTGTTCCAATTAGAACCAGCCTATCTAACCCTGGCACGCCTGGCTCCATAATTTCATACCCATAGTTCCTCCACCCCACCCAAGTTCAATATACATGCATACCATCCATTGTCCAGTTGTTACCGCAGCCATGACACACCTCCACACATTGTCTCCCAAGCGTTAGGGGCCCTACACGTATGTTGTCCCAACCCATGTATTTTCAGGCTCTCCCACCATTTAGTCTTTGAACATACCTGCCCTTGCTTGTGTAATGGTCGGATGGCCAAATAGCTCCAATTTTTGGGTAATCCCACCAGGGACTATCCTCTGTGTGTAAAGTAGACTTAGCAGATCAGCAATGTTACTCCCATTGGTAATATCCTGCCTGTGGTGTGAGTAGCAGTTCTTTGCTCACTCCTGCCCAGCTTGATATGACATACGCTGACAGCAATATATAATACTGGGGTTGCTGTTGATTCCCTTCTCATTCCTTTTGTATGCTTTATTGTTACGTCATTCTTTCTTCATATATATATATATATATATATATATATATATATATATATATATATACATGTATATATATATGTGTATATATATATTACATATCTGTACATACTTATATACATTTCCTATGCTGTGCACTGCTTAGACCCAGCGCAAGCACACTCAGACTTGCTTACTGGTACTTATATACGTTTACTGCTGCTTATTTGTGCTTACACCTGCTTACTCGTGCCTTATTCATTATGACAGTGCCACTTTGATTGAATGATATTTAAGTTAAATATCTCATGCGATACTCTTATGTCGGTTTTACAGCAAAACGATATTCATTCCACATGGAAAATGATATGTGCTATTGTTGGGCTCGAACCGTGAATGCCTGTTCCTTAGGCAGATGCTCTAAATGCTACACCATTGACATTTACATTAATTCTGCATGTTTTTCTCTATTTGAATGAATTTGATGTACAAGCTACGCTCAGCGGAGGGCAGCGATGTGCAAACACGCTGCGCTTTGCTTACACCTTCGATATTGCAGCAATTCAAATGTATAATAGGGACACAGGGAATCTAATTGTTTAAGTTCTAGGGACAGTGCTCAACATTCCTCTACTTGCTTGCGTGTTTACTACTTCTGTTTTATTTCACTGTTTGTGGACACTCTTGTATGCTTAGCATACATTTTGGTATCCATGGACACTGAATTACTGACTTACTATTAGAGGCAGGCTCTACTAGTAGGCATAGTAGGTTTTGCAACTGTCAGGGCATGTTTATACCTCCATAGAGCACTTGTACATGTCCCCTGCACTCGCACACATTTCCTGTGCATGTCGAGCATGCGGCGGCGTGCCCACATACATATTCATATGGTGCAGCTGCACCATGTATAGTGAGGACGCTTGGCACAAGGCTAAAACTGTCCTTGTGCCAAGCTTCTTGAATCTCGGGGATTATTTAACTTTGTTCTCATTTGTTTTTAACATATTTCTTTGCTTTTACAGAGCAATTCAGAATTTGTATATTAAAATGTAAATGACAGTTTAATTTTTGTAAAGATTACTGATTACAAAAGAATACTGAATTTAGGTTTCATTCCATAAATGTCTAAAAAATGGGAAAGAACGATCTTCTGCTGCATTTGTTTAAAGGCAGCTGTTCAAGTAAGTTCTATGACCTATGATTGTAAGGGGAGTATTATTCTGTTCTGCTGTGTTCTGATTCTATAGGACACACTTTGCAATTTAACATATAAATGCATGTGTGTGTGTGTGTGTGTGTGTGTGTGTGTGTGTGTGTGTGTGTGTGTGTGTGTGTGTGTGTGTGTGTGTGTGTGTGTGTGTGTGTGAGACTACATGTCTGTGTGTGTGTGTGCATGCACACTTGCTGAATGTGTATATGTGTGTGTGTGTGTGTGTTTGTGACTACATGTCTGTGTGTGCGTGTGCATGCACACTTGCTCACATGTGCATGTGCATCTGAATTCATGTGTGTGGATATTCAAGTGTATGTGTGACTACATGTCTAAGTGTGTGCATGTACATGCACACTTGCTCACATGTGCATGTGCACCCGAGTGCAAGTGTGTGCATATGCCAGTGTGTGTGTGTGTGTGTGTGTGTGTGTGTGTGTGTGTGTGTGTGTGTGTGTGTGTGTGTGTGTGTGTGTGTATGAGAGAGAGAGAGACTATGTGCCTGAATGTGTGAAAGCTTGAGAAAGTAGATCATATGTTGCCTCTATTTCAGAATAATTATTGCATACAACATGCATTGTGTGCAAAAATGTTATACCAAGTTATCCTGGGATATGGAAAATAAGATAATTACCTTGGTTATAGGGCTAGAGTTTTTCCATAAACCAATGTTTCTCATCAGTGCCCTTCAATCATTTGGAATTTTTCAAATGACCAACTACAGCAGTAAAGATGACATCAGCCTGCTTTTTATCATTTGTTTCACGCTGTTGATGAAGCATACTGATAAATGCCAGATCAAAGTCTAGTCAGACATTGAGGTTAAAAGTGAAGGATTAAAGATGCTGACATTCACTTAAAAGCAACTATTAAACTAGTTTTAATCTCATGTAATTTATCTCATTTATTTTTTTGCTTGGTATGTTGAAAAGGCTTATTAAACAGTTTCATAATTTCATGTTTAAGCAAAAAGCAATGTGTAGGTTAGCAGATTGCTAGAATTTCCACAGTACATAGTTATTGGGCATAAAATTAAACATACATCTTTTTTGGATTTTGGATGTCCCAACCACAGTTGTAGCTCAATGATTTAAACATTAGACAGCTACTATAATGATTTGAAGATGGCTATAAATGCATTATACCCTGTTTTTATTTTGCTACACATCCATTATAACCTGTTGCTCTGAATAATGCGACACAACCACGTAGTTATTGGGTACTGTATGCATCTGCTGTGGTCTCTTTTGCGATTTTGAAAAATTGAAAATACTGATGATTTTAAGAGAAATTCAGAAAAAAGGAAGGCTATAATTTGTTTTGGTCTCTGTTTTTCTACTAACCTTCATCTGGACAGCAGTCTCAGTGCCACACATCCTTTGCTGAGTCTAACGTCCACTCTGATATACCCCCCTGGACTAATACCGGTTTTATGCCTGGGCCAGTGAGGATCCTAAGGGCATCCTGGTGAGAGTTTATGCTATCAAGCATTCAGCAAGGGGAGGTTCGATTTTAATCTACCTTTGGTTGCTACCCTGGCATGTACACTGACAACCTCTGTGGGTGTTTGTAAAATGGGCAGACTGCACTGATCCACTCCCCACTTCAGCTAGGAGCTGATGTCAGCTTATTACCCCACCCCATGGGTGTAACACATCATGACTGGACCAGGACGCTCCAATGACTTGTATGCTAGTGCACATGCCTCCATCTCCCCTGGGTTAATCCTCCCCATTGTTCCATCAGTTGCCCTAGCTGCTAATTGAACCCAGAACAATTGGAATGTAGTCAAGGCTTTACCCTTCTATGCCATCAGAGTGGCAGAAAGAAGACTGTTAATTTTGTTGATGTTAGAAGTATGGGCTTTTACGTATTCAGTCTTAATATGATTGCAGAGATGTATCTATCTTTTTATTTGAGCTTATCATTTTGATACGAATTTTTGGAAAGTGTTCTGCCCCAATTTCTGTATTATACCAAGTAGGAAGCATCTATCTGTCTTGCATAAGCATATTCACCTTGAGTTTACCAAACTATGAAGAGATCTTGCTTCTAAAATATGTCTATTTAACAAGGATTAGAAGGTTTTATCATCCATAATTCTTTGTTCCTAATAGGGATGAAAATGCTAAAATCCTAGAGACCCAGATTTAAATGCTGGGGATGAAAAATAAAGGTAGTAGTGCTAACCATAGGCAATCAGTTAGCACATGACACCAGTGGCATCTGTATGATGGAATATAAAATTCTGTCCTCCACACAGCAGCATCAGCAGCAGTAAACAGGGAAGGGCTGTTTATTGTTGGCTTCCTATTGGAAATGTGAGACCTGATAATTTAAGCTTGACATTTCCAATAACTAAATAGTGATTCCAGAAAGAAATAAACTGAATTCAGAAATTCACTGTTAACCTACACGGTGTGTTACTTGTCTAATATAACATCCCTGCTACTTATATTTACTAATTCTGAGATTGTTGTGTCTCAAGAGTGAAGAGAATGCTCTGAGATATTGCAATCTTATAATCAGTATAGACTCAACTATTTTAATTTAAATTTTCATTGTTTTAAAGATAAACGTTATGATCATCAGACATTCAATGGGCACCAATATTTGGTTCAGTAGGCCAAAACAAGATATTTTAAACAATAGGGACTGATCACAATGTGGATTATATTTCTAAAATGAGTGCTGTGAACTGGAAGAAGCCGTTTACACCCAATTTGAAGAATTTCTATCCTCATTAAAAAGCTATCTTCAGAGAACTTAGAATTAAAGAGTTCAGAACCTTTCTTAGGAATATCAGCAAAAATTAATGGATTAAAGTACCTTTTCTTACTGATTTGCAACAAAATATGATTGCCTCCAGTCTAGTTTAGCTAAATATTTATGTGATATTTTCTTTGAGATTTATTGTAATGTTTAGCAAGAAAAGTTAAACTATTGTCTTAGTTAGCATTAATTTATGTACATATAAAGATCAACCAAGCATTACTGCACATAGTTTATATAGTTATAATATATTATCTTATTAGATTTACATTATATTTAAATATTAAGAATGCAAATTTTATTGTATGTTTTATGATATTTCAATAAAAATACTGAAGAGAACAAATGAGTCTGTGCAAATTGTATTTGCATCGCAGAGTTGCTACAGCTCAGGAAAATTATATTTCTCCAAGTTGTAGTGACCTCTGAGTTGATCACATAAGTTAGCATGGAATTTCACTGGTAAAGCATCCTATGTGGGTGGTTAAGGGTTACCTTCCCTTACATAAAACTTAGGATGTATATTTGTTTCTGCAATAATGTTTCATTTTGAGTAAAATAGTGCTCTTGAAGAAAGTATAGTTGTGTAAAATCTTACCATAACAGTAGATGTCCTTCTCTTCATGTTGCATTATTCTTTTCAAAAGGGATTCTATAAAATCTTACCATAACAGTAGATGTCCTTCTCTTCATGTTGCATTATTCTTTACAAAAGGGATTCCCTGTCAGAGGTAGTCCAACGTCTGACCATTATACCAAAGTCTTAAGATTTTATAGACATTGTATGTTACATGTATACTCCCCACTCAAGGTATAGGGCATAAAGGTGATGTACGGATGTACATACCTCAGAACTGAATAGTCCCAGGAGGAACAAAAGTCCTAGGAATTAGGAGGAACATATGCATCTAAAAGGAGAAAAATAAATGAAATTCCAGGCCAAGAAAATAGAAGAAAAATAGTAGAGCAGAAGAAGGAGGAGGGAGGAAGAGAATACTGCGACAGTGAAGAGAAGGACATCTACAGTTATGGTAAGATTTTACACAACTGCGCTATGTCCTTCCATATCACTGTTGCAATATTCTTTTCAAAAGGAAGAGTACAAAGCTAAAGAGAAAAGCTGGGAAGATGAAGGTACAGAGGATCCCTCAAGAAACCCATGCAGTATAGCTCTGGTAAAACCAGCTCCTGCTCTGGAAACAACATCCAATTTGTAACGCTTAGTGAAAGTATAGACAGAGGCTCAAGTAACAACCTCAGTGATGGAATTGTTATCCAATCCTTTGAAAAATCACCAGAGGGAGCAACAGCCCAAGTAGAATGAGCCTTTACAGAGGTAGAAAGATATTTACCATTCAAGGAGTAACAAAAAGAAATGTCCTTAGCCATCCAGGAGGATACGGTTTGCTTAGAAACAGCCAAACCAAAAAATATGGTATGAAAAGAAATAAAAAGTTGCTCAGATTTGCAAATGGCCTCAGTCTTATCCAAATATCCAAATGATATCTGAGCTGTCTATGCAAATCCAAAGTATGAAGAACCTTCTCTCTAGCAGACTATGGAGAAGGAAAAAATGAGGGCAAATTAATAGACTGATTAAGAGATAATTCATTAACCATCTTGGGCATAAAAGAACGATTAGTATGAAAAGACACTGTGTTATTATGAAAAACCTAAAAAAAAAAAAAAAAACAAAGAGCAGCAATAAGAGTCTGGAGTTTAGAGACTATTTTAGTTGAAATAAGGACCAAAAGAAGGACAGTCTTCCATGTACAATGTTCAAAGGAAGCTGAAGCTAGAGACCTTAGTCAATTTTTCAAGTACAAAATTGTGGTCCCAGGAAGGCAAAATAGGCTTCCTGGAACCCGGATATGAAGGACACTTTTAAGAAATAGTTTGACATCAAACCTAGAGGCAAGAGGATACGTCAGTGGCAGACAAGTATAAATAACTCAAACGTGAGCCACCTGCAGAACCCTAAGCATGCCCTCAGAAAAAAAGTGCCTAAAAGGGATCAAAACCCTATCAAACACAGTGTCAGTTGAACAGTGGATAAGTGAGGATGGATAAGAGATCCCCTTGTCTTGTGTGAGTAGGTCCCCCCTGTCAGGTAACTTGTGGTGATTGCCCCTGGCTAGGTGAAGAAGAAGAGGGGATCAATGCTATCTGTGCCAAAAGGGAGTCACAAACCAGATTATTGGGGAGGTCTACTCTATCTTGAACAAGAGTCTTGGAATTGGAGGAATGGGAGGGAAGACACAGAGAAACAGTCACTTCCAAGAAAACAATAGGGAGTACATCTTCCAAGCCAGAGGACTTGGGATTCTGGTGCAAATGAGAAGAAGTTGTCTGTTCAAAGGGGAGGCAAAAAGATCTATCTGTGGAGTACCTCACCAATGGACAATGTCTAGAAAAACATATCTGTGAAGTATCTATTCATGAACCTGTAACTAGATCTGCTCAAAGAGTCTGCCACAATATTTTGCTCTGAAGGAATGTATACAGCCTGAAGAGTTACTTGATACTGGACAGCTAGATCTGATACCTGAAAAGCCAGTCTACAAAGACGGTAGGTCCTTGTCCCCCTTTGCTTGTTGATATAAGAAATCACTGTGGTATCGTCTGTGAAGAATTTGAGAGGCCCTGGAAGAAAGAGGAAATTAAATGTCTGAAGGGCAAAAAGGAGAGCTCTCATCTCCTTTATGATGATGTGGTCTGACCTCTGATGAGAAGGCGAGAGACTCTGGGCCTTGAGGAAACTGAATGAAGTTTCCCACCCCTTGTCTAAGAAATCCAAGAAAAGTTCCTAAGAGAGGAGTGGGGGCTGAAAAAGCAGTCCAGGTTGAGAGATAGCTGTTAATCCACCAATGAAGCTTGAGTTTGAGGCATGGAAGAAAAGGCACTAATCTAGTGGATGACAGTATTGGAGCCCTGTTGACTTAGGAACCACTGTTCTTTTCTCATACGAAGACTGGCTAGAGGTAGCATAGGAATGGTGGAAACCATGAATCCTAGAACCCTGAGAAATTCCCTGGCTATAACTGAAGCCAGAGGAAGAAGGGATAAAAAAAGGTGATTAGAAAAACAACCTTGGGAGAAGGCAGGGACACCAGCATGGGAATGGTCTGGATCCTGTAACTGAGAAACACATGAGCCTGAGAAGGAACCAGGAATGATTTCTGAAGGTTTATTGTAAAACCCAGGCTTTGTACAAGACAGACAGTATGTTGGAGTTGCTGAAACAAGACCTTGGGGAGGAAGCTTGATTGAGCAGCTAGTCTAGATAAGGAAATATTTGAACCTCTCTCATCCTGTGAATGGCAATCACAGGAGTGAGGTGTGACACCCCTGCACTGGCCCAGTAATCAAGGAGCCTCAATCCTCACCAGTGGCAACAGTGGAGGACATACAAAATGGAGGATGACAAGTACACACACAGTAAAGTACAATTTCCCTTAAGACACACAGATATCACAGTCAGTCTAAGGCCAGTTTCTCCCTTTTTCTCCAGACCCCCAATAAGACTCCCAACTGGCACAGCTATAGGGTTGAGATCTCAGCTGAGTGGCCAAGCTAAGACCTCCAGCACCCTCTCTGTCCAACCAGTGCTACATGTCCCTACCCAAGAAGCTGACACACACACACACACACACACACACACACACACACACACACACACACACACACACACACACACACACATACACACTTAAAGATATTTATATACAAACACACACATACACCTGGGGAAGGCTGGCACAGGTTTACTAGCTATGCCCCCTCCTTCCCAGACAATAAGGTAGTACCAGCTGCCACCAGCCACCCTTACTTATCAGCTACTGTAAGGCCCTTACAAAGGGTGTCCAAACCTATTGTGTAATGTTACTAATAATACAAATGGTAGTCGGACCAAGCAAGGCTATTTAGGAGTGACCTGTACAGTGTCACCAAATACATATGCAAGTACTCTAAGAGCTTTAGTGTGTCTCACAAATATCAACCACAAAGATAGGTTTAAATATATTTAATAATAAATAATAAAAAAGGTCAATACTCAGAAAACAAACACAGTTACTTCAGAGTTCAGAATAGCAGGAAACATTTTAAAACAACATTGCAAGACAGTCTTAAATAAATACAGAAAACAGCTAAACTAATCTTTACTATATTCATATCTATATCTAAGATAGACACTTATGTCCTAAGTCTTACTTACAGACAACATGCAGGCAGAAATGTGAGTGAATGTTTCTAGGTCCAAGACAAATTACAAAATTCATAGTCTCTCTCTCTCTCTCTCTCTCTCTCTCTCTGAGAGAATTCTTAAATTAATATCAGACATTACTGCTGGGTTAGCTTGGATGACATTACTCATTGTCACCTGACTTTAGTTCCCAGGCTAAACAGAAACTTAACATCTCTGTGTGAGAAGTAAATAACTCTCAGAAGCTTTCAGAACTTGGAAGCCATAAAGCAATAAACTGCTTTTACATTTGAAACCTAGTAATTATTTCTGTTGTAAGACAATATAAAAACTTCTAGCTCTAGACATTGAGTCTGCCATTTTAACTGAAACTGAGAGATTACATAATTGTAAAACACTTTAATTTCAACTTATTTTCTTGAAGTTTTGCAAGTTATCTCTGTATGCTCCAGATTCTACTATTAAAACATACATTTGCACAGGTATATAGTTTATATACATTTCTGTTCTTTTCCAGTAGGGTACACTGTGGACACATCCTTGAAGCTCAATACCGTGCAAACCCTGTTCAACACACACTTCTGCACCAGTAGTTTAATATACACATAACATATAGTTCTCTTAAATTTGCAAGACAAGCATATGAATCATATTAATATTGACAGATGACACATGATTATTTACAACATTCTAGATAGCTGGGCTGGTAGTGTACCACGAGGCATTTGGCAAATACCTATGGGGCAGTGGAAAGGCCAAAGGGCAAAGCAGGAACTGAAAATGCAAGGAAGAGACATAGAAATGCAAAGATGTCCTGAAAATGGGATGAATTGTGATGTGAAGATAAGCATCCTTGAGGTCCAGAGAGACCATGACAGTCTGGGGAAGAAGAAGAGGAAACAGGGTTTGAAGGGACAGCATCTGAAAGGAAGGGACCTTCAGAAAGGTGTTGAGCTGAGAAAGGAACAGAATGAGGCTCCAGATGCCTTTCTTCCCATGAACCAGAAACATTCTAGAATAAAACCCCTTCTCTTCCTGAGAAGGGGTCACAGCTTGAATGGTGCCTTGTGCCAGAAGGCCCTGAAGCAGTTCTAGGAAGAAAGGAAGCAGTTCCTGAAGAGGTTAAGAGATGCCCAGAAAAGGAGGAAAGGATTTCCACACCATAAAATATCCCTGATGGATGATGGGTAGAACACAAAAGTCTTGAGTGACCCTTAACCAATTGAGAAGGGGCAGGGAAAGACAAAGGAATAAGGGAATCTGACTCAAGAAAATGGGTGCAGACTGGCAGATAGAACCTGGCTTGTCTTGAAAAGGTGGCATCTGATCTGCATGAGTCTGAGTAGACTTACCAGGAGGATCCCCCCACCCACGGAACCCTTCTTACCTTTGGGAGGAGGGCAAGACTGTCTATAAACAAAGGCAGATTTGAAGGGATAATTTCTCTGGAATGTACTTATAGGACACACAAAAATATGCATCAATTCCTGCAAGGCCTTACCTTTATCATGAAGGACTAAAAAAATCTCAGCAGCAGCAGAACCAAACAGGTTTTTATTATCAAGAGGAGGATCCAACTATTTAGACTTAATATTATCAGGCAAAGGCTGGACACAAAGCCAAGAATAATGTCTCAAAAAAAAAACGCAAAACAGCAGCCCTAGAGGAGGCATCAACTGCATGCTAACTACATTTAACAGAATAGTGAGCTACCTGAGAAGTAAGCCTAGTAAAGAGAGGAACAAAGCCCTCCAAAATCAGGAAGGTCAGAGATTAAGACCATCACTACATTAAACAACCCCTGGGTAAAATCCTGCCATTCATGATTACAATCTTTAGCAGCAAGGGAAGCATACTTGTTTTATTTTTTTTTCTTTTGAGGGATATCTGCCTTAAATACCTTAACAGCTTCATACTCTTGCCTACACTGAACCAACATAGTAGAAATCTCCTCCTGAACAAGTATCTGGAGTATCCCTCTTAATCCCTCTGAACTAATTATCTGAGGTTCCCCCTTAGCATCCAGAGTGCACATTCGCAGAACTTTCCAGGACATGCAATAAGTCAGATTCATGCAGGCCTCTGACCAGGTCATGACAGAGGAATCTGAGTCTACATTAAAACCACAAAAGCTGACATCCGTAAATGCAATTACATCAACACATAAACGTCAATCTACTAAAACAGCAAAGTACGGAAATGTCGAAAATCAGAACACTGAACGTATTTCTGGAAGCAACAGCACCATACAGGTACGTTAAACCTAACTAAACAAACCTAATGTCACACACTTTTCCAAATGTTTTTGCAGGGGCAAGCCCCCCTGTACCCCCCACACACCCCTATTTAAATATACCAACTCCGTGACTGTACTATAGTGGGGAAAAGGATATATTTCTTCATCCCCATGATCACCCTGCTGGTCAAGAAAATTAATTTGGTGTTCTGATTTTTGATCTTTCCGTAGTTCGCTGTTTTAGTAGATTGACGTTTATGTGTCGATGTAATTGCATTTGCAGATTTCAGCTTTCGTGGTTTTAATATAGACCCAGAAATCTGACACAATAACCAGGCAATCCTGTGGGATTTCACCAGCCTTGAGAGAGACATCTGGGCAGGACATCAGCCAAATCAGACCTCAGTTTCTTAACCTTTTTCTTGGCAGGCAGCTGACTTTCAGAATGGTAAGATTTTGCCATAGCACCCTGTGTCAACAGCTTATGACACTGGTTCTCCGGGTAAATGAATAAGGAGGAGAGACAACTACACAGGGTCTTAGGGACAAATGCTTGACAAATGGAACACCGTATATGGTCATGAAAAGCACCCAAGCAGAAAAGACACTGCTCATGATGATCTTTATGAGGAATCTGCCTCCCACACTGACATTTTTCTTTTCTGGATAACTTGTAAACTCACAAAAATTAAAAGAGAAAACGATGAGAAGAAATTGGGCACTTATCTGAAATATGGTTCAGTAACCCGCTCGGAAGAAGAAGCATTCAGACTGATGATCAATGATGTCGTTTGGACTAATGTCAAGGAAGTTCTGAGGTAAGTATCTTCATTTGTGCCCTACGCCTTGAGTGGGGAGCATATGGGTGATGTACAACATCTATAAAATCCTAAACCTTTGATATATTGGCCAGATGTTAGGCCACCCTTGGCAGAGAATCCCTTTTGTAAAGAATACTGCAACAGTGATATCTAAAGAGATATATAATTAATGTGTTCTACGCTGACATTCTGCCAGTTAAATTTTCAGCCATTTTCATGGAATGGCTAATGCATTTAGGAGATGATATCAGAGAAGAGCTTATATAATGACACATTTATCTGATATCTCATAGCCTGTTTTCCAGTTTTTATGGTCTGAATCCCTACTAAACAGTACAGTTCAATTGCAGACAGATTTATTTTGACACTTCTTAATTGCTGGCCATGCAGGTGACACCACAGTTTGTAGACACAGTTCACTTCAGATTTCAAGAACCTTATACAAGTAAACTAGTCTTCACTAAAGGCTATACACATCTGGAGTGAGATTAGATCAGAATAATACCAATACAGCCATTATTAGGTGCTATCATACCTCAACTTCTTTGGTTAACAGTTCTAGGCAAAGCTAAAATTAATCAGGGATAATTGTAAATATTATTGTAATTGACTTAAAAGTTAATATAATAATTGGTCTTGTATCAGCATTTATTTTCCGAACACTAACAAGTATGAAGCTGTAATGTCTAGAATTATTGACTCAAAGGTTTACCAGAAAGTCACAAATTTTATGAGGGACAGTGTGAAAATATAAGGTAAAATCAGGGACATTTTGAAGAATCTGGACATTTGAAAGGTAAGGGTGGTTTGGGTGTGATCATAACAGCACAGAGAAGGCTGATTTTATCTGACATAATACTGGAATCATCTACACTTATCACACAGCCTAAGTAGGTTTAGTGTACTAATGAATCATTGGAGGATCTTTATCATGAGTAGATTCCTCTGCCATATAAAGAAAATCCCTGCACATATGGTCCATTTTGTGAAGAGAAGGTACATAAGTCAATGGAAAGGGCTTTTTCCTTAGATATATAGACAGATAGATAGATAGCAGCATAGATTTTGATTTTACCTACCATTTGTCTTTGTCAGTCATAGCAAAAGCCCTCAATAAACAATGCTTTACCTTCTACTGTCCCCTGAAAAGAGAATCTTGGGGGGTATTACATTCTCCCTCTCCAAATCTGAACTCATTACATCTGAGTGACGCCTCCAGGTGCATCTGCAGTTACCTCCTACAGCTCCTCTAGGCATCAAATATTACTTGTTCATATTTGCATTAATAATTCCAAAACCATGCTTCATGCAAGGTATCAGAATATTTTATCTTGAAGCATACATGATGGCAAACAGAATTGTATTGATATTTGACCTCTTGTCAATTAGTATTTGTTAAAATTGTAAGGTGATAACTTACTTTTTAAAAGCTCAGGCCACACCCACTAGGAGTTAAGGGTATACACTCAAACGAGTTGTGCTGGAGGGAACACTTTCAAAAATCAGATAAATTCTGTTTTATTTTTATTATTCTATATAATTTAGATTTGCAGATGAAATTCTTCCTATGCTTATGATAGTCCAAGGGTTATAAAAGGTCTAGATCAGACATTTTGCATGTATTTAAGGACTTCCTAAACTTCATTGTGTGTGTGTGTGTGTGTGTGTGTGTGTGTGTGTGTGTGTGTGTGTGTGTGTGTGTGTGTGTGTGTGTGTGTGTGTGTGTGTGTGTGTGTGTGTGTGTGTGTGTGTGTGTGTGTGTGTGTGTGTGTGTGTGTGTGTGTGTGTGTGTGTGCGCGTGTGTGTGTGTGTATCTGCACCTAATTAAAAGAAGTAGGGGATAAGGTCAAAAAGTAACATTTTAAGATTAAGATTATATTTCACATCAAGAACAGATATACTTAAAATAAATATAACTACCAGGGTTAACTGTTTGCTGTAGCTTTCCTTTTTTGAGGCATATCAACACAGTATGGAAATATATGCAACAGCAGTTAACTTTTTTAGCTTAACAGGATGGAAGATAAGGTTTATTTGGCTAAGCTGGTGACAGAAACAAGAAAAAGAGAGGAAAGAGGGCTATCATATCTAAGCACATGCATCAGCTTTCCACTGGTTGGCTTTGTGATGACATCATTGTCATCACTGAAATGTACTAGGCCTAAGCAGGGATGAAACATTAAAAAGAATATCACTACATAGTGTCAGGCAGAAGGTATACAGCTCATTTTTTTCTAACTGTTGCTGTTTTTCAAACTCGTGTGATATAAGTGGTTCCTGAAACAAAAAGAAAATAAGTACGTAAGTAAGTATGTAAATACATAAATAAATAAATACATACATACTCCTAAATTATATCACCTTTCTGAGGAACTCCATTTCACAGAATGACAATCCATCTACTAGAAAAAACAGAAAATGCATGGATAAGATAAACCACACAAAGACATCCTTGGAAGACAAGACACACTTTTCTGGTTATAATAGAAGCAGTACCTGTTTCAAAAGCATGGAAAGTAGCACTACAAATATCCACACTTCAGGAATATAACACGTAAATTCCTTAGTATAACACCCATCTAAATAATTGCATGAGCCTGATTACAATTAAATTATTAGGAAGGACATTCCAGCACTGCTTTCTTGTGCAATAGGTAATGCACTCACCTTTGGTACAGAAGGCTGTGGGTTCTATTCCTACACCAGGTAGATAAATTGCTGGCATTGCAGTGCAGCATAAGGGGTGCTGCACTCTTGACTGTGACATCCTTCGGATGAGTCATTGAACTGAGGCTCCATCTGCTTGAGTTAGTGGTAGTTCAACTATCCCATGGTACCTATTGAAAAAGAGTAGATGTCCTTTATTTCATAGGATCATAGGAGGTTACTAGGCTATTGGCCCTGAGGCCCTCATAAGCCTAACCAACAGTTTAGCCCATGTTTAGAAGAAGAATCGCCTGATGCCCCTGTCCAGCAGGGATATGGGTGGAATCCCAGGGGTACATTTTCTGTTTCCAATCCAGTTATCCAGGTTGCTCTTAAAAAGGGTTAAAGAGGTAGTCTGCTTGATGTGGAGAGGGAGTCTATTCAATAGATGAGGGAGTCACTGGGACACAAATCTGTTCCACCAAAAAGTCTTGTTGATGTCACAGACCAGATTGAGGCCACACATGTGGGTTACTGGAGTGGAGCTTGACTTGCGGATATGCAGCGGTCCCATCAAGGTGGAGTCCGTGATCATCTTGTATGCCAGACAGAGGTCACTCCTAAGGAGTCTGTATGAAACTGAGTAGAGGGATAGGGCTTTTAGCCTATCTGTATATGGAAGCTGTTTGAAGCCCTGGATTCTCATGGTGAGGAACCTCTGTGGTCTCTCCAGCTGCTGCATGTGCTTTGCAGGGTACATATTGAAAGAGGTATTGTACTCAATAATGGGCCTTATAAGGGAAGAATACAGGGATGTTATGACCTCCTTGTCCCTGGATGATACCCTTACTTATGAGGTGAGCTATGTAGAAGGCTTTCTGTACAACAGAAGCAACATTGTGGTTAAAACTCAGGTTGCTATCATTGCGAGCTTAGGACATTGTTATTAATGTGATAATTTGTGGGGACGTCACTCTCCCCAAAGGGGATGATGATGCATTTTTTGGTACGCAGCTTGAGGCCATGTTTCTGGCACCAATCATTTGTCTGAGTGAGGCCCTTTTGGAGGATGCCCATGTCACTAGTGGAATTGATGACAGCACCCAGCTTGCAGTCATCTGCAAACTTGGTCAGCCACAGCCCACTGGTTTTGGCCTGCACCTCAGAAAAGTATATACAAAATAGAGTCCCAAAGACCGAACCCTGGGGTACACTGCTTGTTACGGGTCTACTGCTTGAGGTGGCATCACCTATTTTGACTATGTGGGTTCTATCAGTGAGCCAGTTTTCTATCCATCTGGTAACATATGGATTGATTCCTAGTTGAGAGAGTTTATCTATTATGCCCCAATGGGGAATAGTGTCAAAGGCTTTGGCCAACTCAAGGTAGGCAGTGTGCACTGTCTACCCCTTGTCTATGGCTTTGATGACTCTCAAAGAAGTCAATCAAATTTATCAGACATGACCTCCCCTTGATGAAGCCAAACTGTGTGGGATCAAGTGTTTGGATGTTGCCATTGTTCTTGTTAATGAAGTCTATTAACACAACATTTAATAACATTATCTACATATTTACACAATGTACATATATATACAGGAAAATATATACAAATTTCTATTTTTTTATATTTTTTCTTCCATAATTAACCCCTGCTCCTTCTTCCATAAATGTAATCTAACTTTTTACAATGTAGCTGACAAAATCCAATTATCATTAAACAAAATTTCATTCAGTCTTTCATTCCAAATCACCCATATTACATAAAGTAAAGTCGTATCTGCCCTTCTCACATATTTCTTATTTATTCTTATAATATCCATACATAATCATATTCATATCTATATTGTTTGTGTTACTAATATTCTCAAAACATTTTTATTCACACAACTTTTTCCAAAGTTTCACCACTCTTTTACCATAAAAAAACATGCTCTGTTGTCTCTTTCTTGTCACAAAATAAACACACTCTTTCAAGTTTATTTTTATATCACTTATTCCCCTTCACTGGTAACTTGTTTATTACAAGTCTCCATTTGAAATCCTGGCACACAACTTCTGGTAAATTTTCCTGTGGATTTACATAATCATATCGTTTCATCACATTATTATACTACATCCTTCCATTTTTCTAGATATTATCAATTTTTATTTCCCATGTTATTATTTTTTTCTTCTGCATATTCTTTTTCTTATCCTCATCATCTCCCAGAACATTTTGTACTTAAATTTAAACACTCTCACTTTTAATTTCTCATTCTCTTCTTTTACTCATTTTAATACTCTGTACATGTTTGAAGAAGCAGAAGAACCAACTGGATTTAGTAACCACAATCCCCCTACATCTTCTATCATATACAACACATCTCTTTTCACCGGGTTTAATCTTGATCCCCATATAAAAGAAAATACCAACTGCTTAATTTTATTTTTCATATTTTTCTGGGATCATATAAACATTACATATATGCTATTTTCCCATTAATACAGAATTCAGCAGATAAACCTTCTTTCTGAATGTTAATCTCTATGTCCTCCACTGAACACATATTTATTTTCATTTTTTTATCAAACTCTTCTATTGCATCATAACTGCATCATTTTCCCAACTTTTATTCCTAGCAGAGACTTCATTCACTGTAAAATACACGCCCCCAGATTTCAACACATCACCCTAACCCTTATTCCATTCAAAGTCATTCCCATTTCCTTAAAACAACCATTCAGACAAACAAAAATTTCACTCAGCTGTGTTTTGTTCTTAACAACTACCCCTACATGATTCCTTACTGGCTTTGTTGATGTGATATTGGGAGAAGTATATAGGGGTTGGGGTGTAAAATACAGACCACTTCTAGGAAGGCCTTTGTTGGATAAGGACAACAACAATAAGGCCAATAGAGATTGTATGTTCAACACAAAAACTTTAATTGGAAACAAATATGAAAAGGCATGTGTTATAGAGTATAACGGTTTCTCTGAACCTTTCATGAAAACAATTAGGGACAATTGGAGTATGTTAAAAGCCAGTAAGGAATTGTTTGAAACTATTGATCAAGCACCTACATTTTCTTTCAGGACAGGTACCAATTTTAAAAGAATATTTAAGTCTTGTATACCTCAAGGGAATTATGATGGGAAGGCTACAGTTCCCTGTGGTAGTTGTAAACAATGTTTTAACATTTTTAGGGAGAAATATGTACAGTTGGAAAATGGGCTTGGTAGTAGGGTAAAATTTTGCAAAGGTAATTGTAATACAAAGATGCTGGTGTATTTGGCCATATGTAACAGATGCCCCGCATACTATGTGGGTAAAACGGAGAGGGCATTTAAGTATAGGATGCATGAACATTGTTATGATGCCAAAAATAAAAAAGAGACTAGTGTTTTGTATAAACATTCCATTCAGTGTGTGTCCTTCAGTGGATATAAATTTGGCATTATAGACACAGTTAGAAATTACACGGGGGGTGATGACGTAAGGAACATGTTGCTTAACAAAGAATTGAAATGGCAACTTAGGTTGAAATCCAATTTACCCCCCTGGATTGAACGAATACATCTCTGTTAAACCAGTCCTAGCACAGAAGGCATCTTTGGTGTGAATTTTAGTAGGCTATACAGATGTTTGTCATGGTTATTATGTTTTAAATATATTTAAAATATGAACATGACATATTTTTCATAAATTTATTTACACAAATAATAATTTTTTATAATTAAAGTGCATTTCATGTTTTATTTAACTTTTTTAGGATGAGATGAAGTGATATTTGGATACTTTTTCTTTTAAATTAAAAAAAAATGTAATTAATGGTAATTGTGTTTTATATAAAAGATTAATTACACATGGAAGGAGTATCTGATGAAGTCTTTTGGCTAAGATCAAAGCGCTTATGGTGGTTGCTCCAGTGATTTCTACAATAAAGTGGATTATTTCTTTCATGATTGTGGTACCTGGACATTTACTTCTGCTCTTTGTTGGATCAGTTTACAATTACTTACATTTTTTTTTGGTTGGATTTTATTCTCTAAATTCTCTAATGCATCTCTATACATTTTCCCATACTTTTTCTCTTCCTTTCTTACACAATGCTGCGTTAAAAAAAAACAGTTTTATACTTTTTTTTTAAATTCAGTCCACCACTCATATCAGATTCTACAGAAATCATTCATAGTTATATGACACTTCCATAGCTGCAATACTTTCTAATCTTCAATTTTATGTCATAATTTCTCATTTATTCTTTTTATTCTTTTTCCTATTTTAATATATTCACTGTCTTCCATCATTTCCATCCATTTTGCTAAATGGTCTGAAAAAATTGTCATGGCTGTGTCACCATCCTCTAGCTCCAAGCTTTCCAGTAATACAAAATAATCAGTTTCAGCTTCAAGTGTTCCACTTCTAGAAGTCCATTGACTTTTGTTCCACATTGTTAATATACCTCATGTTATCATTTCCTGTACTTTTTAAACATCTTTCATTTTCTTTTTACATTTTTTCCCTTAAATCACAATTAAAGTCCCTTCCAATTATAATTTTCTTGGAAACCTCCACATAATCTATTATTTAATGAAACAGATTCTATCTTTCCTTCCTAGTTATATATGGATATAATGCTATAATTCTATAAACATGTTCTTTACACCCCACATTCACAACAGTTAACCCTCCCATCTTTACCAATATTACACCTAGTATTTTCATTGTTTTGTTACACAACACAGCCACTCCAGAACAACATTCACTTGCTAAATTCGATATTATATTTCTACCCCACATTGTTTCTGTTTGCAGTCTTTCTTTACTTGCCAGGAATCTTGCATCCTTAACAGAATAACACCCATATCACATTTAGCACACCATTCCAGTATCTCTATCCTTCTTACCATGTTAATAATATTGTTCACATTTACTCTAACAGAATAACACCCATATCACATTTAGCACACAATTCCAGTATCCCTATCTTTCTTACAGTGCTAATAATACCATTCACATTTACTGAAAGTACTCTAAAATTGTTGCTTTTCCTCCTTTTTAAGTTTAGGGAAAATATTTTGAAACTTTTGTTTTGTTATATTTACTCTTTCCACAACTGAATATTTTTTTGGCTTCATGTACAAATAATCCTTGAGACTCATTACTCAGAATCAGATTTTTCATTGGCTAGAACTTCAAAAATTATTATTAGTATCATTTTTTTTCCTGACTTCTCTTTCTGCATGTACTCTCTTTCATCATTTCCTCTCCATATGTTTTCTTCTTCTACTCTTTATCTTCAATAATTTTACCCTCCCCCAGTGTCTTGTTGTCCTTCCTCATGTATGTTTTACCGTCTTCGCCAGCTTCTTACTGTCCTTACTTGTGTATGTTTTCTGCCCTTTCTTCCTCTTTTTCATTATTTACTGTTTGCTCTTGACACTCCATTCAAAAGTCTCCCCCTTTTTCTCCGTCTCCATGCTACTGCTTCCTTTCCCTCTTCCTTGCTGGTGTAGCAGCCCTGTGGTACCATCTAGCAGCTCCAAAGAGAAGGAAAAGTTCCCAGATATCCTGGCCAAATTTCCTGGAGTAGTAGTAAATACCATAGCAGGTCTTCCCTGAAAAGAAGCTAGTGGCCTAGTGGGCTAACCTGGTCAACAAAGGATAAATCAATAAATGAAAAGGAAGTAGTGAGACAGCATCCAAAGTGTCTATAAAAGGCTTGTATTACAGATCTCTAAGTTACTCCAGAAAAAGCTAGAGTGAAAGGGATAGTAAGTGTTTGCAAGCAACACAAACAGCCTATTAAACCACTGGTTCTGTATTACAACAACTTTTTTGCCAGTGGAAATCAAAAACATACACCCTGGACTCTTGTTCTGAGACCGTCAAAGGTGACTAGGATTTTAAAAAGAGCCCATAACATATAGAACCAGATGGTCAGAAATCTTATTTACAAGGAATGAAAACATGTTTGGTTAGGTTTTAGGTTACACACTGCACTTTGCCAATGTGCCTGGGTGATGGCTAAAAACGGTCCAAAGATAACCATAAATAACTGGTTATCAAAAAATTAAACAAATAAACAAGCAAACTCATTAATAAATAGAAAAATACATGACATTAAAAACCTGAGTCTTAGAGATGTTAATCTTTCATAGGTTCATAGGTTCATACTAGGCTATCTGCCCTAGGGCATTTATAAGCCTAGCCAGAGTGTGTTTGGCTTTCGCCACCCATTTTAAATTAATTTTGCTATGCCCTTTTTCCAGGTTAGTATACTGCACCTCTGTCTAACAGTGACACAGAAGTGATATCCGGGGTAAACCTACGATCTCCCATCCACTCATCAAGATTCCTCTTGAAGAGAGTTAATGAGGGACTCTGCTTAACCTGGACTGGGATTTTATTCCAGAGTGAAGGGAGCCTTTGGGTTATGAATCTGTCCCTCCAGCATGTCCTATTTATTTCAGTGCTGAGGTTCAAGTTTCTTGAGCGCATAGCTCAATGGGATTTGGATTATCTGAGGTGCAGCATGTCCATTAATTCTGGGTTGGACATGGCTTTATACATCAGGCACAGATCGCCTCTGAGCAGGTGGTATGCCACTGAGTAGAGCTGGAGTTTCTTTAACCGGGCAGCTTATGGCATCTGTTTGAGCCCTTTGATCCTCTTGGTGAGGAACTTTTGGGGTCTTTCCAGTTGCTGCAGGTGTCTGGTAAGGTACATCCCAAAAGGGGCATTGTACTCAATTATGGGCCTGATGAGGGATGAGTAAAGAGGCACGATGACCTCCCCTGATCTAGATGTGAATCCCTTCATGATTAGGTGGGCTATATAAAATGTTTTTCTAACCACTTTGGCCATGTGGTTGTCAAATGAGAGATTGCTATCAACTTGGGTCCCCAGGTCCCTAATTACTTTTTCTGTACTTAATGGATTACCACCTATGTGTTAATTTGTGGGCACTTTGTTTTTGCCAAAGGGGATGACTATACACTTTTTGGCGTTTAGCTTGAGGCCATGGCTCTGGCACCAGTTAACTGTATCGATGAGGCCCTTTTGGAGGATGCTTGTGTTGGCTGGAGAGTCGATTATGGTGCCCAGTTTGCAGTCATCTGTGAACTTGGTCAGTCCTTCCGTGTTGGCCTGTACCTCCGAGAAATATATACCGAACAAGAGAGGTCCAAGGACTGAGCCTTGTGGGATGCCACTTGTAACTGGTTTGGAGTCTGACATGGCTCCAGCAATTCTAACCATGTGGGTTCTGTCCTTGAGTCAGTTTGCAGCCCATCTAGTGACATAGGGGTTTATATTTAAGCTGGTGAGCTTATCTATAATGCCCAAGTGGGGTATTGTATCGAAGGCTTTTGCGAGGTCCAGGTAGGCTGTGTGGACCACCTTCCCCTCATCAATGGCCTTGGTGACTGTTTCAAAGAAATCAACCAGGTTTAAGAGGCAGGATCTGCCCTCAACAAAGCCGAACTGGGTAGGATCCAGTGTCTGTAGGTCCCCAATATCTTTATTTATGAGGTCCATGATGATCCTTTCCATAGCTTTGCAGACCAAGCTAGTCAGGCTTATGGGGTAATAGTTTCCAGGATCCCTTGAGGCACCACCTTTGTAGAGAGGGACCACTGTTGCTGTACACCACTCTTTGGGTACATATCCTGTAGTAAGGCTGAGATTGAACAGTAGTTTTATGTTTGGGTTTAGCTCTTCTTGGAGTTCATGTAGGACACAGCCCGGGACACTGTCCGGTCCCATTGATGCTGTGTTTTTTTGCTTTGGAGAGGGCAGTTCTTACCTGAGCATCTGAGATGTCAGGGGGGCAGCACTCTGCTGGGATAGATATTTGCACTTTTGGTGGGGGGGGGGGTTGCACTGAACCTGTCAGCTAGGATGTTGGCAATGTCTGTGGGTTCGGTGTATTTTTTGTCATTTTGGACTAATTCTGAGCATATCTGGGAATTCCCACCCAGATTCCAAACATAACTAAAGAAAGCCTTGTGATTATCCTTAGTGTCCTGTGCAATTTTTCTCTCGAAGCTGGCCTTAGACGATTTTATGAGTGCCTGTAGTTTTTCACTAATACTGATCGGAGATGCCTTCCCTTTTTGGGATTTTGCTCTATCATGTAGTTGATTCCTTCTTCTATTGTATAGTTTGTTTATGGCTGGGGTCCACCAGACAGGACATCTGCCTTTGGAGGATTGGGTCTTGGTTTTATTTGGGATTGCATGATGCATGCATTCCTGAAGGTGTTCATAGAATGCTTTTATTAAGGATTCTGTGGTCTGGGCCGTATTTTCCACAGGCCCGGGGGCTTTGAAGGATTCCACCTCGGTTTTGAGGAGTGTGAAATTTGCTTTAGAGAAGTTTTTCATTGTGGTTTTCAGAGCAGGGGCTGGAGTCGGGATGTGAATATCCAGTGAGATTAGTTTATGGTCTGATCTTACCACTGAGGGATACACTTCTGGTCTGGAGCATAGAGTGCCCATGTTGGTGATGATCAGGTCCAGTATGTTTTCCCCTCTTGTGGGAGTGGTAACAAGTTGTTCCATAGCATTTGAGTTTATAAATTCTAGGAACCTTTGGGCTAGGGTGTCGGAGCTAGAGTAATGCTCCCAGTCTATGTTTGGGTAGTTGAAGTCACCCAATATAATGGTGTTTGGAGAGACCTTCATATTTTCCAGTGTTCTCAGGAAGGCCAAGTGGGGTTCCTGGGTTTGGGAGGGTGGTCTGTAGCAGTCTATAAACTGGAAGGCAGTTTAACCCACTGTTAGTTGCACATGGATAGTCTCTGATGCTTCGTGCTGTGCCACCAACCTGGAAGTGTTGGTATCTTTGACGAATATTGATACTCCCCCTCCTTTTGTGGCCCGGTCCAGGTTTTGGGGCCGAAAAGCATGGTATGAGGTATAACCTGGTAGTGCTGGAGTGCTCTTGGGAGCCTTGAACCAGGTTTCTGTTACTGCACAGATATCGATGTTCTCCATGACAAGGAGAGTTTCGAGTGTGTGCATCTTGAGGTTTAGACTTCTGGCGTTGAGTAGCATTACTCTTAGTTTCTTATCTCTTGTGATACCTATGTATGTGGGTTTGTCTTTTGAGCCTTGCCTAAAAAAGGCACTATGGGGGTAGCAAGAACATTTGCCAATATCCGGAAGCCCAGGGGTGACAGGTGCAAGCCATCCCTAGTGAAGCATCGTGGCTTGTCGAGCATGTCATCCCAGGCTGACAGGCATTGGATCCCCTTTGAATGACACCAATACTTAAGCCAGTTGTTGAAATTGATCATCTTGTCTTCATATTGTGGCATCATTCTTGGTGAGGGTAAGATGCTACTCAAGGTCAGGGTCATACCGGCCTGGGCTACGTGCTCAGAGGGCTCCTCTATGTCTCTTTTCATGAAGTCCAGGGAGGTACATCTCAGGTCATTCACACCAGCATGGACAATGACTGAGTCATATTTGTACTTGCCTTGGAGTGACCTGAGTGCTTGTGTTATGTGGCGGATCCTAGCGCCCGACAGGCAGCTCACCGTGACCTTCTCCTTGTTCAGCCTGGTGAGCGGGACGTCAGTGTGCCTGATGATAGAATCACCTATTACAAGTGTATCAGGTGTGTTGTTTAGCCTTAAAGGCTGTGAGTGTTCGGCACACTGGCTTTGTGAGCTATGTGTTGCACTTGTTTTGGAGTAGCGGTTGCTTGGGTGTCTGCTTTGGAGGTCTCTGCTGTTTAGGCAGATTTTTATTTACAGCCTCCGAGTATGTTTTTGTGTGTTTATGTGTTTGGTTTGCTGTTGTGGTAGGTTTATGTGAGACTGGAATTGTAGTGAGTGTGGTTTCCTTCTACTCCTGACTGGTTTCTCCAGTACTGAGTTGAGAGAGCTTAGCCTCCAGTATGGCTATATGGTTGCATCTCTCACATGTGTTGGAATTTGTTGGGAGGAGGAGAGGGTTGTCTGTGTACATGAGGCAGTTGTAACATTGTCTCAAGATTCCCAGATTCACCAGCTGGACCGGAGAGGAGATTGACAACTGACCTTTGGACATGCTAGAATAGTATTGGGAATTCCTTTATAATTGAAAAAAGGGCCAATGGGGAACAAGGTACTCAAGGGGAGTTTGTGAGGGTGTAGTGCTTTTAATTTTTTAGTGCTGACTTATATAATTGCTTTAGTGAGCAAGTGCCAGGTAACTTGAATGCAATGTGTTACAGGTAACTTAAATGCAAAAACAACAAACAGTAACTTTCTTTCAAGTGAAACAAGGAAATAAGCACAGTAAGCAATACAGATATCACTAGGGGATCCACAGAAGCGCTGAAAAGCCGTGTTTTATGTGGAATTAGCGTTTCAGGGAAATAACAAACAAACAACAAGCATACAAACAAAGCTAGATTCAGCAGGCCTGGAACTAGTCTATGCTACAAAAAACAAGGTGTACCAATTTCAGTAAGAAACAGTTTAAATATACAGGCACTATAAGCCTTTAACCAGAAATTCCCAGCTCAGAAGGGCAGAGTCCAGCCTCTCCTCCTACAAGAGTGCAGACCATGAACCCTTTTAATGTAAAATAACTGGCCTGAAGTCCAAGTGCTTAAAGCAGAATTAATACACTTACACATTTATATGTAAAACAATTAGTCCTGCAAACGAAAAACTGTAAATAACTACAAGCATGGTATGAGAGAGAGGTTATGTCGCCTGCTTATTGAAACATTGGCACTGGAAATGCCAAATCCTGACAAACTTCTTTTTTACAGGGGGCCAAGGCAATCCCCCTCTCCACCTGAACTTGTGTGTATATATATATATATATATATATATATATATATATATATATATATATATATATATATATATATATATATATATCTAGGTCTACTTCAAAACACTTAATTGTCATAGCATTGAAACTCAAAACACTGAGACCATAGCATCAAAAACCCAAAAACACTGAAAACCCAAAACACTGAAAACTCAGAACACTGAAACTTTACATCACAAGATTGAAAACTACAACGCACATGTAAATAACAGCCCCTCCACCTATAACATCACCAAACTAACAAACACAGTTTTTACTATGCTCTGCCCCCCACACCCCCCCCCCGTAAATTAAATATACTAGCTCCAAGATCGCACTACAGTGGAAAAAAATTAATTTCCTAACCTCACTTTATCGTGATCACCATACCGAATGTGAATATAATGTCTAAATCACTTACCTGTATAGGCTAAAAACACACACAGATTGGCAAAATAAACACTTTTTCCCCTACTCACTTCTCCCAGCACTTCTCAGAACACTAAATTAACTTCTATGAAACCAACACATACATATGTTTACATTCTGTATGTTGATCATGTTGCACTGGCATTAAGAAATTAATTGTTTTTCACTGCAGTGCTGTCTAGGAGTTGGTATATTTAATTTATGGGGAGTGTGGGGTAAGGTTACCATATGTCAGGGTTTCCCCGGACACATCCTCTTTTTTGGGCTCCTGTCCGGGCAGATTTTGAAAATTCTGAGATTTGTCCAGGTTGTAAAACCCAGACAAATTGCAGAATTTTCAAAAAACAGACATCCCTATTTCGGAGTCTTTCCTCTGCTTTTTTTTTTTTTTTGATTGGCTCATATAACGGTATACGAGCCAATCAAAAATAGAACGCTGTTCAATGCGGAACTGCTTGATGTTCCGCATTGAACAGAAGAGGGTCCACTGTGCGTGGTTTTGATTGGCTCGTATACTGGCATATGGGCCAATCAAAAATCCCCAAATAACCTTTTTTTTTTTTTTTTTTTTTATATGTTAACCCTAGTGTGGGGGGTGCAGGGGGACCTGCCCCTCTGCAGAAATGTAGCACAAAGTGTGTTCCTTAGTTTGGTGTGTTATAGGTGGAGGGGATGTTATTTACATGTGCATTGTAGTTTTCTATGTTATGATGCACACTTTCAATGTTCTGAGCATTCGTTGTTTTGTGTTTTCAGTGTTTTGGGTTTTTGATGTTATGGTCTCAGTGTTTTGAGTTTCAGTGTTATGACAATTAAATGTTTTGAAGTAGACCCATATATATATATATATAGAGAGAGAGAGAGAAAGAGAGAGGGAGTGATACCAATTCTGAGATTGCCATACCACAGAGAAAAGGGAATATGCTGAAAAATTACCCTTCTCAGACTTAATACATATATATATATATATATATATATATATATATATATATATATATATATATATATATATATGTCCATTTTTTGGCCATTCAGTGTCCCAGTTTCAAGACTTGCTCTAGTAGGTCCCAACAATTGAAAGGGATAGGGCTCAAGCTCATTTATATAGCTTAGCTTAGTATTTGAAATGGGGTATTAGATTATTACTGCAAGTTGTGTCCTAGTCCAAAGTCAGAGCAGTTCAGTAAGACCAAACATGTCACATGAGGTTGTCAGTAAGGAAAGCAGTTTCACTTACATATTTAAAGATGTACAGTAGAGTTCAGCTTGCATGCATGATACACTACACTAAAAAAACTGGGACTGTTGTTTGGAAATGCTGGCAGTGTCATATAAACTGTTGTACTCCTCTCATCCTTGAATAACTGTTAGTGATCTGTTGGCATAAAAAATTGTATAACTGATCTTATGGGGGAAAGAAGAGAGAGAAAGAAAAGAAGAGGGAAACGTATCTGTGGGATGATGGATGTGGTTTAATGTAGCATGTAGAGCACCTAATGGCAGCTGAGACAGATGCAACTAACAGAATGGAAGACAGTCCTTGAAATTCATTAAAAAGCTTAAAGCAAAAGGCCCTGTTTCCATAGCATGGTCTTTTGCAAATATTAGTTGTGATGAGGAAACTCGTCATTATAGGCTAATTTTCATATCTCTGAATCACAATTATTACTGCAACATGCAGATCATTGCTGATCTGCATGGTGTGATAGTAAACTACTACACATATAGGTACTGGCATTTCCCTCCTACTTATTCTCCTACACAAGCAAGTATACAAAACACAAACACACAGACACAGAGAGACACACACAAACGTGCGCAGTCACACACACACATTCAGATACAATCCAAACTACATGGAGGCCCATTGATTTAATTATATCCCTCCACCACTAAATGTAATCACATCTCCCACCTCATGATAAATATTTTAAGTTATCCCCTCAGTAAGAAACAATTGTAATTAAGTTTTTTGTAAGGCTCACAATTTAGCATGATATGTGTCTTGCTCCTCTTAGAAAGGTGGTTCACACCTGAGAAAGTTCTCACAATGTATTATAGAAATCTGTTGTGCACTGAGCTGCTGAGTGATGTTCATTGACAGTCGTGATTGCACTTTTCACCAGGCTACAGGATTTGCCATATAAATCATACACACCACAAGCCATCTCTGCAAATACTCCATCCATCCATGACACTTCAGTTGATTCAGAGGTATAGAAAGATATCTAATGACATGCTCAATAGAGATATGCCATGAATGCTTTTATATCATCAGATGAGATTTCATTATGGACTACAATCAACTCTTTTGAATCTAGAACCTATTCAAAAGATGTATAAGATATGGGACATGGTCATGTATGCCACTTCCGTACTGCGACAGTTCATGATCTGAGATGTTCAGTGCAGTTACTGCTGCTGAAATATTAAAAGACGTGTTTCTTTAGTGTCAGTAAAAACTGAAAAGTATATCACTGTTCATATAAAATTAAAAAAATGGAAATTAAATAAAACTGTGTAAATAACTGATATACTTAAGTCTATAGTATACAATGCACAAAATGCAAACCTTATACATAATATACTTTTGCGTATACAATGCACAAAATGCAAACCTAATACATAATATACTTTTGCTTCTAAAAAGTGGAATACAGCATAGAGTACTGTTTCTTTGCACATTATCAGTGTTACAGCTTATCAAAATGCCAGGATGTAAAGCCATGTGGTCTGGTTTACTATACTGTTTTGCGTTCTATATATAAATCCTTTGTAAGTGACTTGTTTTGTAACTAGGAATAATCCAAATGTTACAGTTGCTTTCCTTCATGAATTATGTTCTTAACGATTCTATACTGATATTCTGAAGCAAATATTTTCTTACTCTGAATTTTAAATTTTGAAAACTTGGCATTTTAGAGTTACCATCTTTCCATACTTTGAGGGAAAAAAACATATGTACTCTCAAACATGTAATGCTTTTCTTCCTCCTTGAATACAGATCAGAATGTTTCTTTGCAGTTCAAAATAATACATGAAGCTTTCTGTAAGAAATAATTTTCTGACCATGTCACACACATTTTCCAACTTTGGTCCATGAAGCAGAGTCAAATAATTTATGCAGAATGCTAGCCTTTGTATCAGACATCCTGAAGACCAACACAAATGCGACTATGCATTACATTTTGGAAATATCTGCCTATAAAGAAATGCAGATTTCTTTTCCAAGTTTCCTCCATCACTCATTATCTACTTTAACAATTTAGCAGTCTTAATTTGTTTTTCTGCAGACATAGGCATACTACAGTGTTCCAAGCTTATGCAGTTTTCAGCATTTTAAATAGGTACAATGATTTCTGCAAATTTTCACTTACTATGTGTTGGACAGCAATACTTAACAGAATGCAGCCAGACCTCTGACAATAACAGTTGGATGTTACCAGAAAAATGAGTCACCTCAAAGTTTACTGGAATGTTGCTCTGCTTACTTAACTTGTCTTAATTATATATGGGCGCTCACATCCTGAAAAAAATACAGAAATATTTATTAAAAATGTCTGGTCTAGGATGAATGAAGTAGAAAGAAAACTATGGATCAATTTAAACCTATGTAATGCAGTGAAAAAGTAAAAGCAGTCAGAAAATAATACAGTTGCCTCATGGGGTCCACTGTGGGGTAAAATGGAATGCACATAACATCTGACAATACAAATTAAACTACATCATCCTTTGTTGTTTACAAGACTTGTACTGTGGGCATTTATGGCACATGCAGATGGCAAAGTAGGTTATTAAAGATATAGGACTAATTACCGATGACACATTTTGACGAAACTGAAACGGTCAAGCACACTTCTGCAAAATTGTTCTTTCACCAAAAAAGCACTTTTGTGAAAGTCTGCAAAAAAAACACATAAAAAAAAAGTAGTAAACACGTTTTTGCAAGGGACAAGCCCCCCTGAACCCCCATGTGGGGAGCTATGTCCCCCACACACCCTCTCACTCCGAGATCGCACTACAGTGGGGAAAGGGGAATATTCCCTTATCCCCATTGTACCACGATCTCAGCAACAGCCATTCTGTCATGTTTTTTTTTAGCTTACTTTAGCGGAAGTGCATTTTTGGTGAAAACGCACTTTCGTGAAAGTGTGCTCGTCTGTTTTGGTTTCGGTGAAACGAGCTTTCGCTGAACTGTCCTAGACCTATTATTAAGTAAGTGATCCTAAGTGTAGGATATGACAGTGCTCCAAATGAGAACAGTAAGCCTGAATAGAACAGAACTGATACTGAAATGAATGTTTCTGAATGTACTGTGTCAGCATGTTGTAGCATGTTTTAGAATAACTTCATGTGGTCTCTTAAAACAATTAATATCTTCCTATCATATCAAACTGTTTCAAAGTTTCTGTTACTTTGAATGCCATTGGTTTTCATGTTTTATAAATCTATTTATGTTTCTGTATCATGGGATTTTATATTTTTTTTTACTTTTTTCTTGGTACTTTCAGTCTAGGGACATGAAGGCTGATACCTGATATTGTTAGGTGAATTGTATCTTATTTATTGATTTGTTTGGTTATATTTTTTTCTTAACAGGTAGCCCACTTCTCACAACTGTCTCTTTTTAAGCCCTGCTTGGGATCACTGCCTTATATCGTAGAAGATTTTTCAGGTTCTCTCAAAAAAGCCTAGAGATAGACTGATCCAACCTGCCTGAGGCCTGTATATATCCTTTCAAGCCTGGATAAAGACTATTCTAATCAGCCTAAGGCCTGTGTTCATCTTATGCAGCCTGGACAAACACTGCTACAACTTTGCTAAGATTGTATGCAGCCTATCCTGCCTGTATAAAGACTGCTCCTCCCTACCTGAGGCTTATTTGCATCCTATCTATCCTAGACAAAAACTGATTCATCCTACATAAGGTCTGTATAACCAACATGAAAAAGGCTGCTCAAACCTGCCAGAGACCTGTTTGTGTCCAATGCAGTCTAAACAAAACCTGCCCCAAACTGACTAAGGCCTCTGTGCATCCTATCCAACCTTGGCAAAGACTGGTCTAATCTGCCTAAAGTCTACATATGTCCTATCTGTCCTGAAAAAGTGCTGCTGCTACTTGTCTAAGATCTCTATATATTACATCTAGTCTGAACAAAGACCACGTCAAACTTCCCAAGATGTGTATGTATCATATTGCTTCCTTATTCATATTCCCTGCGTCCCTTATCTCTGCCCAAATTTCCTATTCTGTTTTTCTACTATCTGTCCCCATCTACATTATCTGCCTATTCTGCCAATCAATAAAGTATTGGTTTATATTTCACTCACTGCATACCTGCTAAAACATGGTACCCTCATCCCCCAACATGCAGATCTGATTGAATCCTGTTCTCACATAACCCCATTTCATTACCTCTCTACAAAATCCTGTTATATTGCCTCTTAATTTCTTCCACCCCCGCACTGTTCCTATGTGCTTTAACAAACAGAAAACAAGTAAAAAAGAAGCTCTTGTCACCCTCCACACTTCAAAATCACCTGTCACACTTGCCAGATATCCCATTGATCTTCTGCACCATATCTGCCCAGTTACTTTCCTTCACTCTTCCTTGACCTGCTGTAAATTTTGATCTCCAAATATTTTATTTCTTCCTTCACTACCAGCAACCCCTGTATCTTACCTTTTTTTTTGTGGAAAGGACAGCTAGTCACATATTAATGATTGCACAAATGATTGTTGATAACTAGTGTTCCAAAAATAAGCCTGTGTCCCAAATGTGCAGCATGTAGCATTCTGAAACCACTCAAAAAGTATTATCAAAAGAAGCTTATCTACCTTCACCAATAGTGGCATAGAACTGCTTACAAGTAGATAGAAGCCACTCTTTTGTCCCTCTTCTGCTCAGTTTTCCTACTGAAGACATCACTCTACCTGTTGCTTTCTCAATGCTCCTTATTTATTGTCCTAACCTTATTTACAAACACCCCCCCCCAAAAAAAAAACTTTTATAGCACCTCAAAAAGGAAGTCTCAGCTAAACTTGTCAAAAACAGTCTGGATATCAAACAATGCTATTCCTTAACATGTATTACTATTGCTGCATGCACTCCACAAAGCCCATCATTAGGATCCACTCATTTACAAGCAACCTTCCTCTTCAGTAAACTAGCCTGCATAAACCACAGCAACATCAGAAGGACCTTCCTTAATCTCCCATCTCTGCAATATTATCACTGTTATACATCCCTCATAATTACATGAAACTGAATCTCATACCCTCACTAATTTCCATTCTTTGAGAAAAAATCAAACTGCTACTCCACGGCTAAATATTCAGAATAGAAGTCCGTAAAATGAATTTTCTAATGAATTTATTTAAAACATAAAAAGTCCCTTAATACTTGCAGAATTTGCTTGGTCTGCCCCAGCAGTTCATAAAGACATATATCAGTTCAGTAGTAGCACATAAGCCCTTCGTTTCTAAATAGTTACAAAACGACGTTTTCAAGCACTCCTCGCAAAGAGGTTTAACCTGCAATGGTTAACCGCCGTGTTCAAAGTCCTTTAGACAAGAAAGTATACAGCTACAATGGTATAAATACAGCAATTAGCTTACAATGTTGCTGAATCTCACAATATACTTTCAATGTTGCTGGACCTCTCAGTTGGCAACAAAAAAAAATCCCATCAAAGCTTTGAAGAATGCTGGTGCTGTAAAGCTGAATAATATCGCAAAAATAAAACACCAAGTTGTGATGATAAAATAGTCGTCCCAAATAACATTCAATAAGCGCTTTCGGTAAACCTTCATCAGATCTTAGTAACTAGGGACTCCATTAGCTAAATTTATATGTATTGACTAACCAATGAAATTTAATAGCACAAGAAACACCTTCTTCATACTAGATTGTAGCCCATCAAAATAGGAATTTATCGACACACCTATTCAACCAGTAGTAGGCCTCCTTGCTTTTAGTAGTGGTTTTAAAGGAATAACTGCATTCAACCCAGGTGGGCAATCAGCTCACAGATTTACTATCCACTTTGTCTCACATAATTCAGTCTTGTTGTTGATGTCTCCTCTTTTGTTACCCTCAAAAGTTTGTTCAATTGCTTTGAACAAAAAACTATGAGTTGGAAATTTTGAAACATGCATCGCTAAAGCATTGTGTACATCCCCTCTGCGGATGTCACCCAAATGCCGTAACAGTCTCTTTCTAAATATCTGGTTGGTCTTACCAACATAAAAAGATGTGCAATTTTTACAAGTAGCTAACTAGACAGGATTCTTGGAAATACATGTGGCCTTACAATTGAAGGTAAATATCTTATTCGTATTTGGATGCTCAAAGGTGTTACTACTGTCAATATGGATGCAAGCAGAACAATTTACACACTGAAATGTTCCTTTACGTCCAATTACTGCTGGTTTCAAAAATCCATCCTTCATACATAAGAGTCGCTTTATGTTCTTTTTATTCTTAAAAGTAAAATGCGGATTGTCACCAACTATGGCTCGAAGTTCAGGATCCTGTGTCAAGATTGGACAAAGTTTTTTGACAATATCCTTGAGCTCTTTGTTGTCAGTGCTATAAGCCATCATTAGTCATATAGGATAATTAACTTGTTTGCATTTTACGGACTTCTATTCTGAATATTTAGCCATGGAGTAGCAGTTTGATTTTTTTCTCATATTTCGTACTTTACTTACTGCTACCTTAGTAGTGAGTTTTACATTTTTTGTAATACATTTCTATTCTTTGTCCCTGCAAATACACTACATACTTAACAGAGCCTCAGAAAGGTGTTATGGTGCCCTTTGCAGCACCGCAATCTGGTGCCCCCTTGCTCCAAGTTATTCTTTACAAAGTAGAGAGAGCCTTTTGTTAACAATGTAACAAGTGGCTTGTTACGGCTAAATACAACAAACAGACACATGGAGTAGTGAAATGCTTCAGCCCTGACTGCACATGCAGTATCGTCATTCATTTCTGAATACTTGTACAACATGATCAGCTGATCAGCAGCTGCCAATCACCCCCCGTTGACACCTTCACTCCTTGCACTTCAGGTATGTCCCCTTTTCCTGTTATCTCCCCTTCTACAAAGAGCTGCCCATATCCTCTATTTCATCATTATCCAATAAATATTTTCAGTATTTCATCATCTGCTCTTCATCTGCCTCTCATCCCCTCCCATATAATTTCCTGTAAAATTCATCAAATACATCCTGAATCTCCATCTCATTGCTTACCCTAGCCCATACTGCTCTTCACTTTCTGTCATTCATCTTTTAACCTCCATGTGAACAACCACTTTAAACTTCCACTTCACTCTCCTTCTCTATGACTTTGCCTCCTTCTGGCCTTGTCCAGCCTGTCCAATTGCACTTGCATTTGTCTACTATGATTCCTTACCTCTTCTCCCTACTCCTCACCCTCCACTGTAATTCTGCTAAATCATTTCCAGGGTCTTCTTCTCCTCTCTCTTCTACTTATTGTACTCACCTGTTTGCATCATAATCCAATGCTCTGTTATGTATTTGCTCTATTTCAGTAACTTTCTAGCTCCTCCTGATGGCCTTTTCCTTTAAATGTCCTCAGCACTTTCACAAACATTCTCTTCAGTCACTTCATCCTGTCATTCTTCTCTAATTCCATTGATTCCATGTCCACATTTGCTTTTTTTCCACTTTATTAGCCACACCATCCTTACCAAAACATGATCCAAAGCACACTGTTGTGTTATCTGCACCATTCTTCCCACATTCCTTGCTTCAGCGTCTACAAAACAACAACAAAAAATACTAAAAATACTTATCTGCCTATGTTTTTCCTGCAAACAAAATTAATTAAGTCGTTGCCTCATTCTAACCACCACACGTCCGTCAGCCTTGGTATAACCTTCTTTGCCTGCAGTTCTCTATGACAATCTCTATGACTTTCTGCTGATCCATATAACCTATTCATATCTACCCTTAAGACAGCATTAGAATCCTCCTACAAAACCCTTTTGCCCTCAATTTTCTCTCACTTCAATTCCATAAAGAAATGTCTGGACACTGCTGCATTATCTGGATAAGAACCACACAAAAATCCCACCTACAGAGTCACCTCCTCATTTTAGATCTTAGCACACCTAATTATGATCACTTTCTTACTATTTTACATCATAACATAATAACTGCCTCCATTTATTCAACCCTTTTTAGTACTATGTTTCCTCCTCCATTCAATACCTTTCTCATAATACCCTTCGCATGCCTTCTCCCCATTTTTATTTATTCAAGCATTACCATATCTACTGTCTTACTTAGTGGAGTTTATACCTCTTTTAATGAGCTGATTTTACAGTCCATGTCACCATCCCATCATCTCCCTGCTCAGTCCATCCCCTTTTATTACTACTTCCCCTAATGTTTTTCACATTCAGTCCACTCTGACCTCCTTAAAGCTATTTACAGAGGACCTTTTGGTGCCAACAATACAGGTCCCAGTATTGCCCTGGCACTGAGCCAGCTGGACTGTTATGAAACATTTCCTCCGTCTGACCACTGATGCTAACTCCTTGGATCTCCGTACAATCTACCATACACCTTATCTGCACCTTCCCCCACTCTTCCGCGGCTTTGGTTGAGCCTCATTTATACCCCAAGCCCACTAGCATTCTCACTTTGCCCCTAACTCCTCCCATTAAATCTCCTCCCTTTTCCCATAATTCTTAGTCACTGCTGCTCACATACACCAGTACCTACCCTGTCCAGTCCGCTGTACCTGTCTTCCTCATTACTGTAGAGTTTAGTATCACTGCCGGTTATGTGAAGAACCAAGGTTTGATTTCCTGATGTGGAGTAGTCATATGTTTGTCTCACAGTTAGCTTGGAGGATTAATGCTGAGAGATGATAACAGGCTATATCCTGGCAGGGATGTAGCAAGGAAATTCTACTTTATACTCACAAACTCCTTTTACTGCCTCAACCCACCTAGCATTTTAAGCAAATGGACACATCCTTCAAAATGTTGCCCCCTTGCAGTTTATAAATGTACACATCATTTTCTGTGGTTCCATCTAAAACCATTAAAGATATTCCCCCGGATTCTGCATGCCTTGCACGGCATGCAGGATTAGTGCAGGAGCTCTAGCAGGCAATATGTCTGCCGTGCGATCCAGGAACAGCCTGCAGTGTTGTGCACGAGTGCTCCTGCACTAGTCCTGCATGGACTAAGCCCCTGTATGCAAATCACCCCATTTGCAGGAGAAATCCATGCAAATGAGGTGAGACTGCGATCCAGGAAGCTTAAAACCAGCCGTGCAGGACTAGTGTAATCTGCAGAAATGTACTTGGTAAGTAACCCAGTACATTTCTGCAAAATCCAAAATAGAGCCATGACAGCTCAAAATAAAGGCTGCATAACAGTTAGGAAGCATGCCAATGGCCAGGTATAAGGCCACTGGCAATGCAAACAGCTAACAAAATGAAAAAATCAACTTTTATTTTTTTTTTAGCCAATTTCAGCTGTTTAAGCATAGGGCAGTGGCATGCAAACGGGATCAGGGGGAAAATAATAAACCTAAAATAGGCATTCTAACTAAAATCACTATTCCGCCATGAAAGTCAATGGCAGGCAGAAGACAACATGGCCAGTGAGTAGTGGCTGCTAAGCGGGGAGGCTCAGTGTGAGACATGTAACTATGCATTAGCAGGCAATCCTATGCAAATGAAGGGAATGATAGTGAATCCCAGTTTTCCCCAGCATGCTATTCAGGTCCCAAGAGTGTAAGAGTAGGAATAGCTTGGTGCAAGCCTAGGAGTTAGCTGACATCATGGGGGGGGGGGTGTCAGGCATACTGTAAACGGATTGGAGCCCTGTGGCTCAGGATTGCTCCTAGCTAAGCACAGCTAAGCAAGGGGTTGTGTCTGAGTCTGCCTAGCACTCTTTACATTGTCTAGGCGAGTGTGCACGCCGATCACCAGATTTTAAAGGGAAAAAAAGAAGTTAAACCAGGAAATAGCAGCTCTGTGCACATTTGAGCACTCTGTTTGTGCTGCATGCCCCCGGGCTTAAACAGGAAGGCAATGGGAAGGGAAAACAACAGTATTAAGGTAGTCAAGGAGAACTAGCAAAGCTGGCAGGTGAAATGTATCAGAATCAGCCAATTACACAGGCAGCAGACCAGCCCAGCCCAGAACACTACTATAAACTATGCAAATAGATTCCCCTCTGTTTTTACCCATGCTGTACACAACCGGTGTATACAAACAGGAACCTTTAACTAACAAAACTACAAAATGATAGGGGCTGCAGCAGGCAACATAGAACAATCTGTGTAAGAGACTGAGGTGGTGAGAATGTGAATGCTGCTGATCAACCTACAGTGAGGAGACAGAGAAGAGTGTACAGACCCAGGGTAACCTACCAGGGGCTACATGAGCTGGAGATAGTGGTGCACTATAGGGTGGACATGGACCTCCTACAGCAAATTGTTGAGCTGTGCCAGCCACGCCTGACACATTGAAATGACCGAAGGGAACCCATCCCAGTGGATACCAAGGTATGTGTAGACCTAGGAATACTAGCCACAGCTACTTCCCAAAGCTCAACTGGGGTTATCATGGGGATCTCACAGGAATCAGCATCCAGAGTATACCACCAGTTCCTGGATGCCATGTCAGCACGTGCCAGTGAGCAAGTATATTTCCTCAACACCCATGAGGTATTGGCCAGCAATATGCATCTCTTCCACCAAATAGCAGAATACCCTGAGGTAGTGGGTGCTATAAACTGCACACACATATGCATCAAAGCACCACCCAGTGATCATGGTAGGGCCTATATCAACCACAGGGGCCTCCCCTCCATCAACTGCCAGGTTGTGTGTGATGCCCAAGGCATTATAATAAATGTGTGTGCTGGCTGCCCTGGAAGCTATCATGATTCCCACATCTGGCATCTGACACAGCTGTACCAGAGATTTGCCAATGGGGACATCCCCTATGGTCACCTAGTGGGGGATGCTGGTTACACACTGGAGCCGTGGCTGATGACACCCATCAGAAATGCACATACACCTGAACAAGAACGCCATAATGAGGTGCACACACAGACCAGACATATAATTTTGTGTTTGGGATGCTCAGGTCACAGTTCCAATGTCTGGACACATCCAGTGGAGTCTTGCAGTACTCACCAGCTACATGTACTCAAATTGTTATGGTGTGTGCCATGCTACACAATATGATCCTTCGGAAAGTGCTGCAGCAGAAACAGCACTGGGCAGGGCCACACAGCCCCCCACCAATGCCAAGGCCTGCACAGGCACAGAGTGACTCGGAGGAGGAACAACCTGAGTCTACCCCAGTAGGCAGATGGAGGCATACCCAGTATGCCCTGGCCTTGACAAAGAGGCAATGCATAGCACATACACTGACACAGTAGGGATCCAGGGAATGACACCTCTCTCTGACTCACACATACAGTAAAAGGGATACCAAATATGATACTACGTGTTCTCAACCATGTATAGGGAGTGTACTATGTGCATCTGACATAGGCAGCCCTCCAGCACCATCCTCAATCCTGGCACACCCACAAGATAAGTCAATCAACCTACCAATTGCCAAATGGAGAAGAATGTGACTTTATCTGTATCTATGGTATGGATGTGAGCATGCAAGAGAATTAGGTGGCCGAATGTTATGGCAGCAGATAGTAGACACCCATAGTGGCACCATGACATCTGTAACACATACTGGAGTCACCATAGTAGCCAGTACTACACAGGATGACAAAACCCACTGCAGGAAATGTGCTGGGTGACATGTGTCCATATGACTCACACATGCCAGTCAGGGAGGTTCACATACCCAACAACAGTCTCAGTCAGCAGAACAGGTGTAGCCAAACCCAAACATAGCCTGTGCTATGGCCTCTGAATGCAGCCTATGGGAAATTACCCCCCCACCCCCCCCAGGCCCACACAGTCAGACTACAGCAGGTCAGGCAGTGGGATGTTGTTCTGAAGGGTAGGAAGTCAGACACTAATATGTGGGGCAACCAAATCTAAGACCTGTAGTACACTGATATACCTCTAGTCAGTATGATAGGTTAGAATACAGAATGAAATGGAGTACCTGACATACCAGCACAGTCATAGCAAATGTGTGCAAGTGCCAGGTTTCCCCCCCATCCTATGTAGACATGTAGAAACAGTAAGGTGTGCCCCCCCCAATCATGTGTAGAAATGTAGAAAGAGTCAGGTTTGTCCCTCCAGGTGTGTCCCCTCCACAATCCTGTTTAGAAATGTAGTAATGGTCAGGTGTGCCTCCCAGTCCTGTGTAGAAATGTAAAAACAGTCAGGTATGACACCCCACAACCCTATGTAGAAATGTAGTAACAGTCAAGTGTTTCCCCACTCCATATAGACATGTAGAAACAGTCAGGTGTGCCCCCCCAATCCTATGTAGAAATGTAAAAGCAGTCAGGTATGACCCCCCCACAACCCTATGTAGAAATGTAGTAACAGTCAGGTGTGCCCCCCACTCTCAAGTAGACATGTAGAAACAGTCAGGTGTGCCCCTACCCCAATCCAGCATAGAAATGTAGTAACAGTCAGGTGTGCCCCCCCAATCTGGTGTAGAAATGTAGAAACAGTCAGGTGTCCCCCCCTCACAATCCTATATAGAAATGTAGTAACAGTCAGGTGTGCCCCCCTACACCTATGTAGACACATGGAAACAGACAGGTCTGCCATTCCCCCAATCCAGTGTAGAAATGTAGTGACACTAAGGTGTGCCCCCCCAATCTTGTGTAGAAATGTTGTGACATGTATGAGTAGGTATAATATGAGTGGAGCACAGATGCCCAGAGTTTGCCAAGATAGCAGGATAGGTTGTAGCATTTGCACAATATGCAGGTCTGTGTGTGTTAGGCTGGTGTGCGTTTCATAATGTGTGATAGTGGTAAGTATATATGCATGTTGAGGTATGACCTGGTAGCCACTGGCCACTACTGCTGATAACAGGGACAAGCCCTCTCGACTGCAGTGCCAAAGACAATCCCCACCAGTATAACACATGCTAGCAGTAAGCCATTGTAAATGTATGGTGGTAATATGTGTCACCATCTGAAAGACTGACATGGCATGGCTGTTGGACTAGATATACAAGCAGTACACAGAGGAAAGTACCAAGGGTGCGATGTATGTCACATCACAACCAGCCCATCTGTATAATACCTCAATAGTTCACATGATTCACATGTATAGCACACATCACACTATGTCACCACTTTCTGCATACTGAAATTCCATGGAGCCATATAGTTGGTATGTGCAGCAGTTGTGGCTAATGCTGAAGTATGCAGCTATTCTAGACATAAAGATGTGTGTCTACTTCATCAGTTTCCAAAAATGTCTCCAAATGTAGATTGTGTTGCAGGAAATGCTGGTTATTCATATAGCCCTGACTTATAGCATTGTGTCAAACCCAGTAAGTATGGCTGAACACTTATAACACACACACATTTGCAAACCCACAACATTGTACAGCATGTCTTCAACATGGTCAGAATCCACTTACACTGCCTCAACATGTTTGGAATAGTATACATGATCCTACCTTAGCCATCAGTATGTTCTAGCATGTTCATAACATGTTGTGCATTCCATAATATGATAATATGATGAAAGATAGGGCAACTACAGAATACTGGTATACTCCAACTGTGGTTACACAATCACCATTATCCACAACAACTGGAAGCCATGCAGCCACCCCCAGACAGTGTCAGGTGCAGTACATCTACGCTGACAGTGTGAAGTCACACAACACAAACATGATGCTTGCATTATTAGCATTAGGCTATGCAGATCAGTGTATTGTCCTACCACACAGTGCATCAAACATGCCCACATGCAGCATAAAAGAGGTAGGATGGTGTGCAACAGTTACCACCATGTGCAGATAAGGCTAGGAATAAAATGGCACACCTTTCTAGACACAATGGGAGAGGGGCATATCAATGGAGGCTGTGATGGTGATCATCAGCTGATGAGCATTTTGTGTTGCAGACAGTTTCTTCCTGTTGACAGAGATGTGAGTCCCATAATATGAACATAACCTGCAGCAGAGAATGGAGTCTTGAAGTGTTAAGTATTCTACATCATACACAATTTCTTCCTGGAACATATATTGGGGTACTACTACATAACCTTTATCTGCAGCCATTATGTTGGTTTGCTGCACTAGGATTAATTACCCCCCCCCCTAGAAAATGGCTGAGTGTGACTGCGTGACTGAGACGTGGAAGAGGTGTGTTCCTCAGGTATCCTGCTGATAAAGGGCAAGAATCATGGAATCCAACAAGAAGTGGATGGAATGTATTCCTTGTAATGCCTCTCAAATGGCCACCAGAGATTCCACGGAGTCTGCTACCGACTTTGGTTAAATAAAACAAGCTCTGCCAGTCATTTCAAAAGCTAAGAACACCTCATCCATAGGACTGGATAACTTAACAGGTTTCCTAATTATCAGCACCAAATATTGCCTATCTAAACCCTTATTTACCTCTTTCACCTAAGCCTATCCACTAGTTACATCCCTGAAGTCCGGAAAACAGACATTGTAATGCCATTAAACAAGGGGGGGCCCAACCACAGACCCTGGTAACTATAGACCCATTAGTCTCACTAGCCTCATATGTAAAGTTATGGAATGCATTATCTCACATCCCATTAATCTGGACACTAGAAATTTCTTAACTCTTGTCCCTCATCAATTCGGCTTTGTCAGAGGAAGGTCCTGCGTCATTAAACTCATTAATTCAGACATGCAGTACATACAGCATATCAGGACCAGGTTCACGGATGTTAACACTATTCACAATACAGACACTATTGAAAGAAATGCAAATCTGAATATACATCTTTATGTTCTGCAGTGGATTGCAAACGGATTGTCTGACAGACCCATGTGTTTAAAATCTCAGGTGCAATTTCCTAAAGCAAAAAAATGTTCGGTATATACCAGGGCTCAGTCGTGGGCCCTCTTCTATTTGGAATCTATTACTCAGACCTTCAGCTTAACACTACTGGCCTATAGTTATCTATATTTGCAGGATACTGTTAAGTGGGTGTTGTTATACAATCTTCCACTGACTCACAACCATCCAGCATGGGATAGTCCATGTTAACAACTGATGCAAGGACAATAGTCTCAAATTAAATGTGAAAAAGTTAGTAAACTTAATTTGGTAAACAAAACATTTTCCTTAGCCATACTGGTGACACATCCCTCCAATCAGACAATGCTGTAAAGGATCTAGATATCATTTTTAATAGTTCCTTATCTTTTCCATGTCTGCACAGTAGTCTGGAAAGCCTTCTGCCTATCTCGTCTAGTTTTCAAATACATCTTCTGTAGATTCAAATGAATCTCAAGTTCCCTTTACTTGTATCTTATCAGGCCCATTATTTAATATAATGTCCCTTTTGGTATTATTTGCCTAAACACATCACTTGTCTTGAATGACCACAGAGATTCCTACCAAAAAAGATCAATGGCTTCAAAATTAGTTATTAGACAGACTGGCAGTCCTCTCTTTGTTTTAATTTTCTTATAAATTCCTCTATTGGAATCTAGATCTAGCCTTTTGAGCTATGATTTGACCACCTATGACCACTTAGCCCTTTACAGAGCAAATGGATCTGCAGTTAACTCCTACTAACGCCTCTATGCATCAAATATTGCTTGTTCACATTTGCATCAATAATTCCAAACCCATGCTATGTACAAGGTTTTAAAAGATTTCATCTTAAATCTTAGACAATATCAAACTCAACTGCATTAATATTTGACCTCTGTCTTGTACAGGTAAGTAGAAATTAACTGTTGTTTTTATGATATTTACTTATATATATATATATATATATATATATATATATATATATATATATATAATTTTCACATTTCTCTAAATATCTTAACAACCAAGTAACACAGACAGAACTCCTTAGCCTCATATGAAAGCTCTCAGCCAGATGGATAAAATGCTGCTGACAGTATCCCCTGGATTCTGTATGCCCTGCATGGCATGCAGGATTAGTGCAGGAGCTCTAGCAGGCAATGTGTCTGCCATGCGATCCAGGAACAGCCTGCAGGTGCGTGCACGAGCGCTCCTGCACTAGTCCTGCACGGACTAAGCCCCTGTATGCAACTCACCCCATTTGCAGGAGAAATGCATGCAGATTAGGTGAATTTGCAATCCAGGAAGCTTGCAGCCAGCTGTGCAGGACTAGTGCAATCTGCAGAAATGTAATCGGTTAGTAACCGAGTACATTTCTGCAAAATCCAAAACTGAGCTGTGACAGCTCCAAATAAAGGATGCATATCAGTCAGAATGCATGCCAATGGCCAAGTATAAGGCCATTGGCATTGCAAACAGCCTAAAAAATAAAAAAAATCTACTTTTTTTTTATCCGATCTCAACTGTTTAAGCACAGGCCAGCGGCGCGCAAATGGGATCGGGAGGAAAATAATAAAATAAACCTAAAATAAGCAGTCTAACTAAAATCACTATTCTGCCATGCAAGTCAATGGCAGACAGAAGACAACATGTCCAGTGAGTAGCGGTTGCTAAGGGGAGAGGCTCAGTGTGAGACATGTAACTATGCATTAGCAGGCAATCCTATGCAAATGAGGGGAATGATAGTGAATTCCAGTTTTCGCCAGCATGCTAGTCAGGTCCCAACAGTGTAAGAGTAGGAATAGCTTGGTGCAAGCCTAGGAGTTAGCTGACATCATTGGGGTTACTGTAAGCGGATTGGAGCCCTGTGGCTCAGGTTTGCTCCTAGCTAAGCACAGCTAAGCAAGGGGGTGTGTCTAACCCTGCCTAGCACTCCTTATATTGCCTAAGCGGGTGGGCGTATTGTGCACTGGGTTTTAAATGTTTAAAAAAAAAGTTAAACAAGGAAATAGCAGCTCTGTGCACATTTGAGCACTCTGTTTGCCTGGCGTGCCCCTGCGCTTAAACAGGAAGGCAATGGGAAGGGAAAACAGCAGTAGGAAAGTAATCTAGGAGAACTAGCATAGCTGGCATGTGAAATGTATCAGAATCAGCCAATCACACAGGCAGCACACCAGCCCAGCCCATAACACCACTAAAAACTATGCAAATACATTCCCCTCTGTTTTTTCCCACACACTACACCACTGATGTAAACAAGCGGGGAACTTTTAACACTCAAATCAACAAAATAGGAGCTGCAATAGCTACCATACAACAACTTGTGGAAGAGGCTGAGGGTGGTGAGGATGTGAATGCTGTCGACCAGCCCACAGTGAGGAGACGGAGAAGAGTGTACAGACCCAGGGTAACCTACCAGGGGCTACATGAGCTGGAGATAGTGGAGCACTATAGGGTGAACAAGGACCTCCTACAGCAAATTGTTGAGCTGTGCTGGCCACGCCTGACACACAGAATAAAAAGGGGAACCCATCCCAGTGGACACCAAGGTATATGTAGGCCTAAGAATACTAGCGACATGTACCTTCCAAAGGCCAACTAGGGATATGATGGGGATCTCACAGGCATCGGCATCCAGGGTACTCCACTAGTTCCTGGACGGCATGTTAGCACATGTTGGTGAGCAAGTTTATTTCCCCAATACCCGTGAGGCATTGGCCAGCAATATGCAACTGTTCCACCAAATAGCAGAATACCCTGAGGTAGTGGGTGCTATAGACTGCATGCACATATGCATCAAAGCACCACCCGGTGAGCAGGGTAGGGTCGACATCAACCGCAAGGGCTTCCCCTCCATCAACTGCCAGGTCATATGCGATGCCCAGGGCATAATAATGAATGTGTGTGCTGCTGCCCTGGAAGCTATCACAATTCACACATCTGGCATCTGATGCAGCTGTACCAGAGATTTGCCAATGGTGACATCCCTTACTGTCACCTAGTGGGGGATGCTGGATATGCACTGGAGCCGTGGCTGATGACACCCATCATAAATGCAGACACACCCAAACAAGAACTCCATAATGAGGCACACACACAGACCAGAATTATAGTAGAGCATGAGTTTAGGTTCATAGGTAGGTACTAGGCTATTGGTGCAAGGGCTTAAGTAAGCTTAGCCAACAAGGTTCCCTGGCTTACGCCACCCAAGAAAGTTATTTTCCTGTGCCTCTGTTGAGCAGACATACAGAAGTGATCCCCAGGGTGTATTTCCTATTTCCCGTCCACTCATCAAGATTTTTCTTGAAAACTGCTAATGAGGAACTTTGCTTGACATAGATGGGTAGCTTGTTCCAGAGTATGGGAAGTCTCTGGGACAGGAATCTATCCCTCCAGCATGTCCTGTTTATTGTGGTGACAAGGTTTATGTCGCTAGAAAGTGTAGCTTGGAGGGATTGGGATTTCTTTAGGTGCAGCATGTCACCTTATATGTTAGGCAGAGATCACCTCAGATTAGGCGATATGCTACGGACTAAAGCTGGAGTTTTTTGGAATGGTAAGTGTACGGCATATGTTTGAGGCCAGTAATCCTCTTTGTGAGGTACTTCTGTGGCCTTTCCAGCTGCTGCAGATGTCTTGTGAGGTACATTCCAAAAGGGGAGTTGCACTCTATAATGGGTCTAATGAGTCTCGAGTAGAGGAGAACAATGACCTCTTTTTTCCTGGATGAGAACCCTTTCGTGATGAGGTGAGCCATGTAGAAGGATTTCCTGACTACTGTGATGATGTGATTATCAAAGGAGCGACTACTGTCCACCTGGGTCCCAAGGTCTCTTATCACACATTCGGCATTAAGTAGACTGCCACCTACGTAGTAGTTCATGAGTACAGAATTTTTACCAAAGGGGATGACAATGCACTTTTTGGCATTGAGTTTGAGGCCATGGCTCTGATACCAGGCATCTGTCTCAGTGAGGCCCTTCTGTAGGATGTCTACATCATTTGGGGACTCGACTATGGCTCCTAGTTTGCAGTCATCTGCGAACTTCGATAGCCAAAGGCCTTCTGTGTTAGCCTGCACATCAGAGAAGTAGATACCAAACAGGAGAGGTCCCAGAACTGAACCCTGTGCTACTCCACTTGTCATTGCTTTGAAGTCAGATTTGGAGTCTGCAAATTTTACAGTGTGGGTTATGTCAGTGAGCCAATTTGCAACCCATATTGTGACATAAGGATTTATAACTAGTTTAGTGAGTTTATCTATAATTCCAGAATCGGGGATGGTGTTGAAAGCCTTGGCGAGGTCAAGATAGGCTGTGTGAACCACCTTACCTTCGTCTACAGCTTTGGTGACTGCCTCAAAGAAGTCGATCAGGTTCATGAGGCATGATCTGCCTTTCACAAACCCGAACTGGGTGAGATCCAGAGTTTGGAGGTTACCAATGTCTTTGTTTATGAGTTCTATGATGATACATTCCATGGCCTTGCATACCAGGCTCATCAGGCTAATAGGTCGATAGTTCCCAGGATCAGTGATGGCTCCCCCTTTGTGGAGTGGGATAACTGTTGCTATACGCCATTCAGTGGGCACAAAGCCTGATGTGAGGCTATGACTGAACATGGTGCTTAGGTGAGGAGCCAGTTTGTTCTGAAGTTCATGTAAAATGCAGCCTGGCATGTTGTCCAGTCTGATGGATGCTGTGTTTTTAGCTTTAGAGAGTGCAGCTTTTACCTCTGTAATTATGATTACAGGGACTCTGCATTCTTCCTGTATGGATATGGGCCCTTTAGGGGGTGAGAGGGAGGTAAAGTTAGCACTGAACCTATCTGCCAGGATGTTAGCAATATCAGTTGATTCTATAATTTTCATGCCATTCTGCTGTAACTCAGAGCAGATCTGGGTGTTGCCATTGAGATTCCTGACATAGCTATAGAATGCTTTGTGGTTGTCCTTAGAATCAGCGGTGATTTTGTTTTCATTACTAGCTTTGGAAAATCTTGTAAGGTATCTTAGCTTCTTACTAAGGCTGTCCAGGGAGCTCCTCCACTCATGGGATTTTACTCTCTTTTGCAACAGTTTCTTCCTTCTGTTGTAGAGTTTATTTATGGCAGGGGACCACCAGATTGGCTTCCTTTTTTTGGAGGATAGCGTCTTCGTTCCGCTCCGGATAGCACGATGCATGCACTCTTGTAAGTGCTTATAGAATGCATTTGTGTATGATTCAGCAGTCATAACTGTATTGTCCATCTGCAAGGGTGTCATTGAAGTTCTCCACTTCTGTATTAAGAAGCATGAAGTTGGCTTTGGAGAACTTTTTACCATGGTTTCCTTAATGAGGGGTGGTTGGATGTGGATATCTAGGGTGATTAGCTTATAATCGGATCTGACCAACGAGGAGTTGACTTTAGGTGTGGAACACTGGTCCCTCATGTTGGTAATGACTAGGTCTAGGATATTGTTGCCCCTGGTGGGGGTGTGGATAAGTTGATCCAGGGCATTGGAATTTATGAATTCCAGAAAGCATTGAGTGAAGGAGTTGGTACATGAGTAGTTTTCCCAGTTAATGGTGGGGTAGTTGAAATCACCCAGGTTAGATGGCTGAAAAGTGTGGTATGAGTTATAGCCTGGTAATTCAGAGGTGCACTCTGAAGCCTTCAACCAGGTCTCAGTCACTGCACAGATAGCGATGTTCTCCATTTTAAGGAGTGCCTCGAGGGAGTGCATTTTGAGATTTAGACTTCTAGCATTGAGTAGCATTACCCTCAGTTTTTGCTTGTCTGTTCCTGTTATGGTGGTATATTTGTCATTTGAACCTTGCCTAAAAAAGGCACTATAGGGGTGGCAAGAGCCTTAGCCAGTATCTGGAATCCCAGAGGTGACAGGAGCAGGCCATCTCTGGCAAAGCATCGTGGTCTGTCAACCATGTCGTCCCAGGCAGACAGATACTGGGTCCCCTTAGAATGACTCCAGAAGCTTAGCCAATTGTTGAAGTCAATCATTTTGTCCTTGTACTGCGGTATCATTCTGGGCAATGGCAGGATGCTACTCAGGGCTAGGGTCATACCTGCTTGGGCTACAAGATCAGAGAGCTCTTCCATGTCTCTTTTCATGTAGTCCAGGGAGGTAAACCTCAGGTTGTTCACACCAAAATGGACAATGACAGAGTCATATTTGTACTTGTTGTGGAGTGACCTGAGTGCATGGGTTATGTGGTGGATCCTGGCACCCAACAGGCAGCTGACAGTAATCTTCTCCTTGTTTAGCCTTGTGAGTGGGACATCATTGTGCCTGACTATAGAGTCACCTATGACTAGTGTGCTGGGTACATTGTTTTGCCTTATGGGCTGTGGCTGAATGGCACAATGAGACTGTGGGCTATGTGCCATTTTGGCAGTGTTGGGGGGGTGGAGATTTTTTGCGTTTCTGCTTTGGAGGTCTCTGTTGCTTGAGCAGATTTTTACTGAGAGCCTTCGCAAATGTTTTTGTGTTTTTATGTATGGATTTTGGTGGTGTAGGTTTAGTGGAACTATGTGATGAGTGTGGTGTGGTGCAAGTGTTTATCTTCTCCTCCTGACTGTCAAGTTCAGTCTTGGATGGAGAGAGCTTTACCTCCAGTTTGGCTAGATAAGTATATCTCTCACAAGTTGTAGTGTTGGGTGGTAGGAGGAGAGGGTTGTCTGTGTACATGATGCAATTTCTACATTGCCCCAAGATACCCAGATTCAGGAGAGAACACTGGGAGCTGACTTTTGGACATGCCTGAATAAAAAAACTATTTTCCTGTAAACAAGTGAGGAAAATGAATACAAGAGCTGTTTTTCTCTAAGCAAGTGAGGAAAGTAAGTACAAAAACGGTTTTCCTCTAGGTAATGAGGAAGGTTAAGTGCTGTAGTAATTTGTAGCTTATTTAGTACCTACAACAAGTTCTGAATAAGTGCTGAGCACGAATAAGCAAATTCAAGTGCTAAAACCAAGAATCTGTATCTGATGTAGACTAGTTACAGGAAAGAAACAAGTTCAAATGCGGCTTTTAAATCAAAAAGTTGAGAGAGATGGAAAAATTGCCCAAACGGCCAATAACTACAATTTCTGGGCCAGAACCACTCCTTATGTGATAGATAGGTTACCTAGTGCTTAACACTTCTATGATAAGCTAGAAGGCTTCCCTCCAACACAGAAATGCTTGGAGGGGATCAGAAGGTTAGGAAACTAAGTGGGTTGGCCTTCTCAAATGTTCTCTTTGTATTAGGTAGAATGAGCTAATGACACTAGATTGACAGGAGTGCCCCAGATCAAATTTACAGGAGGGGCGGGCAACTGCAAAGCCACCAACTATAAGAAGAAGACACCAACAGGGAAGGGATGGAGGGTGGAAAACAGCTCACAATATTCAATGAAAGAAATAACAGAATTGCAGACAGAAACACTATATTCACTGAACAAATAAATATAAAAATAAAATGCAATACTATCTTTAACACTGCAAGTTTGTACTTATCCCAGCTTGTAATGCAGTTGATTGTAGGTATAAAGCAGCCAGCCAAACAGCTATTGCTGAAATGATTTCAAAGATATATGACTAGCACTTATAACCACAGATTAAACCTCTGGGCTAAGAGTTAACACTGAATATGAATGAATTGGAACAACAGTAACCCCCACTACTTTGCAGAGAGAGACAGCTCACAATATTCAGTGAAAGAAATAACAGAATTGCAGACAGAAACACTATATTCAATGAACAAATAAATATAAAAATAAAATGCAATACTATCTTTAACACTGCAAGTTTGTACTTATCCCAGCTTGTAATACAGTTGATTGTAGGTATAAAGCAGCCAACCAAACAGCTATAGTTTGTACTGCAGTGCAGACCTTTGTGTTGTTGGGATGCTCAAGTCATGGTTCCAGTGCATGGACACATCCGGCACAGCCTTGCAGTACTCACCAGCTACATGTACCCAAGTTGTCCTCATATGTGCCATGCTACACAATATGATCCTGTGGAAACAGCTGCAGCAGGAACAGCACGGGGCAGGGTCACACAGCCCCCCATCATTGCCATGGCCTGCACAGTCACAGAGTGACTCGGAGGAGGAACAACCTGAGCCTGCCCCAGTAGGTAGAAGGAGGCATACTCAATATGTCCTGGCCTTGGCAAAGAGGCAATGCATAGCACATACACTGACACAGGATGGACCTGGGGAATAACACTTCTCTCTGACTCTCACATACAGTAAATGGGATGCCAAACATTACACTACCTATGCTCAACCATGTGTAGGCTGTGTACTATGGACATCTGACATAGGCAGCCCTGCAGCACCACCCTCAATACTGGGACACCCACAAGGTAAGTAACTCACACATGCCAGTCAGGGGGGTTCACATGCCCAACAACAGTCACAGCCAGCAGGACAGGTGTAGACAAACACAAATAAAGGTTGTGCTATTGAGTCTGAATGATGCCTATGGGTACCCCCCCCCGGCCTACATAAACAGACCACAGCAGGTCAGGCAGTGGGACATTAGTTCTGAAGGGTAGGAAGTCAGAAACTAATATGTAGGTAAATCAAAGCTAAGATCTATAGTACACTGGTATTCATCTCCAGTCAGCATGATAGGTAAGAATACAGAATGAAATGGAGTACCTGACATACCAGTACAGTTATAGCAAATGTGTACAAGTGTCAGGTGTGCCCCCATCCTACGTAGTAATGTAATAACAGTCAGGTGTTCCCCCCAATCCTGTGTAGAAATGTTGAAATAGTCAGGTATACCCCCCCTTCCTATGTAGAAATGTAGTAACAGTCAGGCGTGCCCCCTCAATCCAGTGTAGAAATGAAGAAATAGTCACGTGTGACCCCATCCTACGTAGACATCTAGTGACAGTCAGGTGTGCCCCCCCGATCATGTGTAGAAATGTTTAAACAGTCAGGTGTGCCCCCCCATCCTATATAGAAATGTAGTAACGGTCAATGCCAAGTGATCGACGGATACCCTGCAGAAACAGTATGCTACCTGTAGGTGTGCAACACAAAGGTCTGCACTGCAGTACAAACTACCTGGACTTGATTCACGCATTCAGTACAGACAGGCATACTGGGCATGCTCACGCACTTAGAGAAATGAAAGCAATGTCAGTCAGCAACATACTGAAAGGTCATACTGGGCATGCTCACACACTTAAACACATGAACGCCATGTCTGCAAACACCAGTGGACCAGACATATCTTGCAGTTGCAGATGTTAGTCAGACACTATTCAGTATGCACCACACATGCTTTGCACACATGGTGGATAGGAATACATACATATATCTAAGGACAGCACACTATAATAAGCTAAAGGTAGACATACATAGATGTATGGAAGAGGGTGACTGTGACAAGGATGCATCCAGGCCTGACCCACCCAGCACAGAGCCAAAGGGCTACAACCACATGAGGTTCAGATGTCACTCACTGTAGATACTAGCCACTGGTATCTGTCAGCATTACAGACTATGTGGTGCACATGCTAGCTGTGCAACATGACTGTACAAGGAAGTAGCTACCTAGCAGCTGTATACACATATCTGTGAAATATGACCCTGTGTGTTCCTGCATGTGGTGTGTCAACCTCTAGATGAATGGGTTATGGCCCATGCACACACACTGCCCTCCCCATAGCCCTACTATGACAAGCCTGTTGAGGTCATCCACTGTGAAATACACCTTTGGGAGAGTTTTATCCCAATAATCTCCATGGTGCGACCTATTACTGCGAACTGCTGTAGTGTGATAAACTAATTAGGTAGGAGTTCCAATCCCAGACATGGCAACTGTGTTTGTGCATCTGTCTGTGTAGAGAGCCATGCTTTTTAGCATAGCCACACTCCCTACAATTCAAATGCACTACTTTGGTAAAGCTGCTGATGTCATCCACCTAGAAATACATCTCTGGGAAGGTTGTAACCCTGTAATCTCTGTAGCAAGTCCTATAACTACGTACTGCTGAAGTGTGATAACATAGTTAGGTAGGAATTCTAATCCCAGACTTGGCAAGTGTGTGTGTGTGTGTCTGTCCTTGTCTATGTAGAAAGCAATTCCTTTTAGGCTGCTCACACTCCCTACAATTCAAATGCTCTACTTTGTCAAGGCTGCTGATGTCATCCACCTAGAAATGGACCTCTGGGAAAGTTGTACCCCAGTAATCCCCATAATTCGTGCCATAACTGGATATTGCTGTAGTGTGATAAAATAGTTAGGTAGGAGTTTTAATCCTGGACTTGGCAAGTGTGTATGTGTCTGTCCCTGTCTGTGTAGAGAGCAATTCTTTTTAGGCTAGTCACACTCAGTACAATTCAAATGCCCTACTTTGGCAATCCTGCTGATGTCATTCACTGTGAAATACACCTTTGGGGAAGGAGTACTCCCGTAATCTCTGTGGCGTGTCCTATAATGGTGTAGTGCTGTAGTGCAATATACTAGTTAGGTAGGAGTTCTAATCCCAGACATGACAGGTGTCTGAGTTTGTCATATCCTGTGTGGTGGTGGTTGGGAGTGTGTAACAACTGGACGCAATGTGGAGTGGGTTTTGCAAACTTCTTATATGGTGGGCCAAGTATAAATCACAATGTCCACCGTATAGGGATGACAGATGTGAAATAGCCGAGAGGCTGGGGTGCAATCCATACCCCTTAATGTGACATCATTGCCAGCTGAACAATGTTAGCAACCCTTCTATTACCCAGGGAACACTCTCAACCCATGTCCCCCCCCACACACACACACACACACACACACACACACACACACACACACACACACACACACACACACACACACACACACACACACACACACTTGCTTAGGCAACAGTCGCTATGTTGGTAGTACCCTGCATATTGCTCACTGATAGTAATCATGGTTTGATTGCAGTGGGCTATAGAGGGCATGGCACCCTGTCCATCAGTCCAATAGGCATGTACATGCCAACAGTGCACCTCCCCCATGTTCCCCACTGGACACCTGCAACACCTGTGGTGCCATGAAATGTGACCCACAAAGGACATAACATGCCTGAAAACAAGCCCTGTATGAACAGATGCCACTGACACCAGGGAATACTGCTATCATGCTATCAATGTATGTGCAGGGCCAACCTGCTGTCACTTAGTTTCCACCACATGAGGCCAGGACTGGCACATCTGATAATAACGATCTGTGTACACAATGTGGGCCAGCCACCCCAGGTACAGTTTCACATGTCACTGTGCATGCATGTGGGAGGTGTGCACATCCCAGACACTGTCCATATCATGGACTAAGGAACACATACATGGCAAGCAATACACAGCATTGGCCACATGCAATTGTCAACCAAGTGACTGGATGATGAATACAATACCCACCTGTGTGGGCAACTCCAGACACTACACCCCTGAGACACAATCCAGACCATTGTCATGTGGCCTGATGCCAAGGTATACCCATAACCTAGACTTGTATAGCCATCTGGCACTGTCAACCACAACACACCGGTGAAACAGTGCACAAATGCATGTTAGTACTGGCACCCTGTGTCTGTGTGTGTGGTGCATGATGCATATGACCACATTCACACTCACTACAACCCCATTGGCATACTGAAGCATTCTGTCTGATGTCAGACACCTCCACATACCCTTTGTACATATAATCTCTGTATGACCCCTGTGTTTCATGTGGTATGTGCACAGTACTGCGTTGTGGCAATCCCACTAGTGATGAGTTGTATTCCTGGCCCTGCCAAATGTGGCAATGTGTGTGCATCCCTGTCAGAGTGTGGCTGTGTTGATGCTGACACCTGTTCATGCGGGCAGGCACGTATTCTACACCCACCACATAGTTACCATATCCCCATTACAGATGTCACTCACCATCACATATACATTCTGAGGGCTCCCCAACATGTAACCTATGTGGCGCATCCAATAACTGCATGGACATGTGATAGCACTACAGTCATCAGGGATTTTATATCCTGTACTGCTAGGTGTGTGACACAAACATGCTTATATTTTACTCTCCTACCTCTCCCTGGCTTTTCTGTGCCTCTGTCTGCCTCTCTTACTCCCTCTCTGGTGGATGTGGAGACTTACACCTGCTTTACGTAGGCAGCAGCATGTGTATGTTAAGTGATGCTCAGGACCAGCTGATGGCCTCTGCCTGAATTGCAGCCCTCCTCTAGCTGACTGCATGTGGAACAGCTGTGGTAACATTCCCATAGACAATTGCATGGAAACACACACCAGTATCTAGGAACATCATGTTGGTGTTGGGCCTTTCATTCACTGTGAGCAGGAACTTGATCTGTTGTTTGGTAAACATCATCTTAGATGGATTGGGGTTTACCTCTAACAATATACACTGTGGAAACAGGACAACACACAGGAGGGGGATGTGCCTGACCTGACTACAGACTGTAAGTGCTGCTATACTGCATTTGGAGTAATGTTGGTTTAACAGGGTGTGTGCGGATATGGCTGTCCTACATGTTGTCATACCTGCCATGTTAGTGCTATGTTTATGAGGGAACATCCATCTGTAGGGCCATCTGCAGACTGCCCAGTGTGTGGTGCCTTTTGTTGCAGGTGTTACCCACAGAGCAGCTATCTGTGAACTGCAGAAGGTAGTGTGAGAATTGCAGTTTGTAGATGGTGACAGGCATGAGAGTTACTGACTTCATATCCTTCATAGGACATACGGTGAAACAAACCCTGTTACAACAGTAAATGTATAAGGTTATCACAGCAACATGTCAATATTGGCCCTGTGTATGTGCCTCCAGCCACAACTCTGTCAACCTTTGTACATATGTCATGCAGTAAAGGGTGCATATGTACTGTACACCATAATTAGCGACATCATATCTGATAACAAGCCAGTGAGATATCAGACTGCTACATATGTAATGTATAGTAGGGGTTATATTTGATGACATAACCAGGACATTCTGTGGTTGTGTGTACAGTACTGACATCTGTGTACTTATGGTGATTGTTGACAGTGTGTGTATTGTTAATATGTGCCTTGGCCTGTGTACAGACTGTGGTAGATGTCATTTTTCTTGGTCCTGTTCTATCTGATGTTACATTCTGCTCCACTGTATGTTACCCTATCGGCAAACATGTTTGCAGGGCCATACACTCACATGTCCCATCCCACAGACAGGCAGAGGACCACACTGTGTAGCAGCCCAGTATATGCAGGGTTAGTGTGTGAGTGGCAAATATGAGGTTGGTGTTGAACAGATAGTCCATATACTGTAATAATACGCCAGCATGCCATAAGTAGCTGTGGCTGTGTTCACACTGGTTGTGGTGATGCACTTTCACACAGGTGTATGTTACTCTGTGCTGTGGCATGCCTGCAGAGCTTGCTATATATGCAGGTATATGTGCATTCCCCCATAGGAAATGTAGGCCAGTGTTGAGCTGGTCTGCCTGTAGTCTGCCTAGCAGCTTAGTGTACTTACCCAGTGAGATGTAATGTCCCAATACTTGCCAGATGTACTGCTTCTGGGCCACCATAAAAGTCATGTATGTCAGAGCAGTGGGATGCTGTACAGATGTATGTCAATATCTAGTGGGTGGTATGTGGCCATAGCACCTCCATACCAGCGGTTATTATGTGGCAAGACAGACAGGGATGTGTGAATGCATAACATATGGGGGTACATGTACACCAGTAGTTACATGTTATACCCATCTACATGTCTGTTAACATCCACATTGTCAGGATTGGTCCACATTTCTTGCAGTAAGGGGTTATGTGTATACCTCTGGACTGTCCAGAGTGTGTTAGACTGCCCACATATATTGGCCATTATCTCTGCTGTAGTCCACAGGAGCATTACGTGCTAGCAGTGGTACTGTACTATGATGTCCTTAGGATGTCTGTCAGTAGCTAATAGCACACATGTTAAAAGCAGATGTGACCTCCCACACACACCATGTCTGTGAAGACAATCCCTATTACAGTAGCAATACTCTACAAATATACCTGCTATACATACGTGACATCCCCTTGCACTACGAAGTTGGAACTACAGGGGCTGAGGTAGGGCCACACTTCATGTTCAGGACATATGGTGATATATGTGCGTATACTTAACCAGATATCTATATTGACATACACATATACATATCGACATACATAGATGGATATGTGTATGTACATAGATATACAAATGAACACCCAGATATATACATATACAGAGCAATATATGTGTACACATATACAGATACATATGCACATATATGTATGGATATCTACATATATATTGACAGTAGTAGGTATATCAGAATAGATATGTATGCATATATAGTTACTGATATCTACATATATACCAACATAACTAGGCATATCTGTACACATAGGATATGCATACATATATAGCTATATATACATATATCTATATATACATATACGTATGTCTATATATACATATATCTATCTATATATATACATATATGTATATGGGAGTGCTACAGAATCCTGAAAGCCCAACATCTTGAAGACCATCAGGCATGAGCTGCCTTAAGGTATATGGATGTACATCACTATACAATCCACCTTGGTTAAATGCAGGCCTACTGCCACCTGCCATACAGACTGTTTTGTTTGTCAGTGTGCTTGTGATGATGTCAGTTGTGCCTTGTTATATAACAGTTACATCCCATTGTCTCAGCTGAGTTCTTTACCCCCTAGGGATTGTCTACAGAGTGTAGATAAAGGCTGATGAACTATACATCAGCATTACTTACTGTTGATTGTTTGGTATCCTGTGACTCAGTCTGTCTTTACTATTGTACTACATGATGGCCTTGGCCCGGACAGCAACATTTGTTAACTTTTCCACACTACTGTATTAGTATAACTGTTTCACAGTTACATTATTCAGATTATATGGATGTCTGTGTCTACACAGCTATATGACATGGCATATACAACAGTAATAGCACACAAATAAAGCCTTCACATATATGCACAACTGTGTGTGGTGTTATATCCTTTGATATCTCAGTGGGTATTTGTTGCAGGCAATGAATGTCATTTGTATGGGTGGCTCATACAGTCTCCAGTTGGTAAGATGGCAAGTGTAGAAATAGTGGCTGTTCCATATTGTGTGCACGTACTACATATGTAACTTACTATACATATCTCTTGCATGTGTATGTGTAGTTACATATGTATCTATATATATGTATATATATATATATATATATATATATGTATATATATATATATATATATATATATATATATATATATATATATATGTGTGTATATCTGTATCTGCATATATGTGTCTGTGTATATGTATCCAAGGGATTCCCATGTCGTGTCTGGTCCTGGTTATGGGATCTGCAACACTTGGTAGTGTATTGCAGGGGGAACGTGTTTGGCTGTGGGGTGTATACCTATTCGTACAAGACCTATATTGTTTGGAGTCTCTCAACCCCATTAACGGTGCATGTGGACATTTATGTTTTTGGTATTTCCCCATTGTTATCTACAGATGTATGTCCGTATATATATATATATATATATATATATATATATATATATATACATATATATATATATATATATATATATATATATAAAACCTGCTGTATATATTTAGACATATAGATGCAGACATATATATCTATAGATGTAGGCCTTTGCATGTATATATGTTCATATATATTTATATAAATGTATATATATATATATATATATATATATATATATATATATATATATATACACATATATAGATATGTTGTATCAGTTAGATAATATATTTACACACACATACATCTACATGTTGGAATACATTCTCTGTACTGTTGAATGACTGGGCTAGTTATGTATATCTGACATGGTTTAGTGGTAAATCACTTTGTCTATGGTGTGCAAGATCATGGGTTTGATCCTTGCAGATGCTGTTTATTTTGTTGCTGGGCAGAACAAGGGCCATTGGATACAGAGTGACTAAGGCACTTTTGAGTAGTTGTAAGCGGGTTTGCGCAAGTTTGTGCGGAAGTAAGCACTGCTAACTTCCGGTTACAGTTTCTTATACTCAGTTAGCTTCTGAATTGCTTAACCTGTGTAGGCATTGCTTACCCCCATGCAAACAGGCTTAAACCCGCTTAATGCTGCTTAAAAGTGTTTACTCCTGCTTATCCCCACACTAATTTCTTTAAAAGAAATGAAAAAGGGTTTGATAGGAAAGTGGTGAAAAAAGGGGCACAAAGAGGGAAAGACAGTAGGGAAAATAGCCAGGGATGTGCAGGAAGAGTGTAGGGAAGGTCCATAGCTGCCCATTTCTTCTACAGCAACAGCTGTGCATATACACTAAATTTGGAGGTAGATGTGGACACTCAAACCCCTGGGAGGGGGTGAGGACAACAATAAAAATTTGTGATGCCAATAAGACTGGATTACATGTGTCCAGTGGACACATGTGTTAAATGGACAGCTATGTATGGGGCGAAATGTTTTTGTGGGAACAGATTGCCCTTTTTATTCAGGTGAGAGTGTAATGCTGGGGAGGGTAGTAGGTTTATTTGGGGAGGTAGGTTGGGCAGGTTAACAGACAAGACAAACAAGACGCATACAGGGGCAGTATATGACGCATGTGGGGGGTAAACACCTTGATCGGGAGGGGTGTTGGGAACTCGGAAGACCATGAGCCCCCTAGTGGAAACAGTGGGACTGAGATCCCCACCCTGCTGGGGGCTGAGTCTCAGAGCCAGGCTGGCCCTCTAGTCATGACATGCGGCCCTCGAGCTGGTGTAGCAGGTCACCAACCTGCTGGTTCATCTCTCTACGCTCCACGGACCTGACCTGGTGACAGGTGACAGGTGCCTGTCCACAACCGGTCCCGTGGAGGTGAGTCCCATCACCTGATGTGGTTCCACCCAAAGGTGGTGCAGGACCAATGGACAGGGTGATCCCGGGTTTGGCCCCAGACATGCTGGTGCCTGGTGCCATGACCAGCTGATGTGGGACAGGTGGGTCCACTGGGACCAGCCTTCCTAAGCATGCTATAGTCTTCAGATTTCATCATCATATGTGGGTTAGTAATAGTCAACACATTCAAGGGTTAGATATAACAGCATGCATATATATTCCATTAACCCAGACACCAGATCTGGAACAGCTGCATAGCAAACCAAACACATGCATATATGGGACCACAGTGGTAATAAGAACAGCATGCAGGTACATTGATGGCAACTTGCCACCAATGGAATAATTCAATATAGCACATGCATGGGAACTATTAAAATATTTATCAAACAATTGGGCAGTATCAGAACATAGGTACCATTACATACCAGTTGAGGTGGATATGCTGATTATTGTTGGTGATATGGTGGGGGGGGGGAGATGTCAATTACCAACTAGTATATTCCTGTAGTCCACATTACTTTCCTAGTCAGTGCTGTTATCTGTACCTTACAAGTCCTACTACACTACCCTATAGCCTTGGTTTGGACAGTGATATGACTGTCATCTTCGTTACACATGAACTGGTTTTACCTGCAGTATACACCTCTTACCTGTATATCTGTGGAGGGAATGTTTGTTAACACTAACTCACTGTTTCTACACATACTCCCAGATTCTGGGTTGAAGTTGTGCACATAGCTATCCAACTCTTTCTGCACAGACTCTGGCCATGTGTTGACCACATGCTGGTGTACCGGGACATATCTAGAATATTGTCCTCTTCTACCTTTAGTGACCTGACACACACATATACATGCTTTGCTACATATTTATATTATGTAGCACAGTGTGGGTGACAGTGATCAGTAATACTTTATTATTCAGAGAAACTGCAACACTCACAATCCCCTACAATACCAGAGTGAACAGTACCAGTACAGGTTATAATGTTCTGTATTTCTTGGCACAGTGTTGGTATCCGACGTACCTGTGGGAGCAATGTTTGTTAGCACTACCTGACTGTTGCCACACAAACTTCCAGGTTACACATTAGTATTATGCACATACATCTCACTCTGTTACTGTACACACTCTGGTCACAGCTTGACAACATGGGGGTGTAGATAGGACATACTTGACTTATTAATCTCCTAACAGTTTCAGGGGTTACTACAATGACAGGTTTGTTCTCGTAGATGTTTGACAATCACTTGTATTCCCTGTTTGCTGGCTAAACATCTGGGATCATCCCACAGACTTACCAGGGGGACAGGGGGACAGGCAGCAGATATGGGCCTATATACTGGATATTCTGGCCTCATCTGTACAGTTGTGGGGTATGATTCCGTATGCAGCTTACATCCACTCCCAGGATTCAGACCACGGCTCTGTCTGCTATAACTTATACACTGTCCATCACAGTTGTGTCTGCTATATAGATATTGCTGTATCTGCTATATAGATATTGCTGTATATCTCCTATCTGCTTTCTAACTTATTAATCCCCTGTGCTTTTGCATTCTGACCTTGTATTACAACACTCTTATACAGATTTCCTAGACAGTTATATGTTGTAGGACAGTGTGGGTGACAGTGATGTGTAATACCTCATTATTCAGAGCAACTGCATCAGTCGCACTGCCATACAATAGCAAAGTAAACAGTGCCAGTACTGGGTATCATTCTTGTATTTTTGGGCACAGTGTTGTTATCTGACAGACCTGTGGAAGAAATGTTTATTAGTGCTACCTGAATGTTCCCACACATAGTACCAGATTCCACATTACTATTATGCACATACATCTCTCTCTGTTACTGTACACACTCTGACCACAGCTTGACAAGTTGGGGTGTAAATGGGACATAAGTGGCTTCTTAGTCTCATAAGGTATTGGGGGGGTTGCTAGTGTGCCAGCTTTGTTCTCATAGATGTGTGCCAATCAGTTGTATTTCCTGTTTGCTACCTATATGTCTGGGATAATCCCACTGATTTCCCAGGGGGACAGGTTGATAAGCAACAGATATGAGCCACTTTACTGGACATTCTGGTCATATCTGTATAGTTTTGGGGTATGATTCTGTATGCAGAGTACTACCACTGGCAGGATTCAAACCATGGCTGTGCATGCTAACAAAACATCAGTTCACATCTCAGTTGCATGTGCAGGTTTTGTTGTCTGCATTTTCTCTGTTTTCTGTCTATGTGTCTCTCAGTTTACTAAATGACCTCTGGGGATTACACCTGTCATATACAGGCATTCCTACACATTCAATGTTTGGTGCACAGTGTGTGTAACTGTGTTTAATACAACAGCACTATTACATGATTGCTAATCTGCATTACCATATGATACCAGAGTATACACATGCAGTCCAGCAGTTAAACCTTTATTGTCAGACTATTAGACTTTTATTGACATACAAATGTTATGAGACTCTTCCTGCCATATTCTCTAGTGTATGCAGAACTTGCTTGAACAATACAGGTTTTATACAGGGAATTAATTAATACTACTTTTAGTTTTATTTTCTATGACAGTAATTGTATGAGTAGTACTAACCTGCCTCATGTCACAACCTTGCCATGTGACTGACGTGGGTCTCCTGGTTTGCAGCCCGCTCCATTGTAGCTGTGGGGGACATAAGAGGGATATTTAGCCATACCTATCCATGATATACCTGAGCTGGCAATTATTACACACATAGTGGGATGATACTTACACACAACTGGAACATCCCCTGCCACTCTAGCCTCTTGGAGCCACTCCTCCAAAAGGTCCCCTTTACGCCGCTTCAGGTTGGCATAGTGATGCCTGACCTGCTCACCAGTTTGGGGTATGCCAGTGGCACTGGTGAAGTCACGGGCGAGATGGTCCCAGGCCTCCTCCTTATATTGGGAGCCCTGGTACTGGCCCTGCAGAAGTCTCTGATCATGGTCTTTGACAAGGAGTCCTGCCATGACCTTGGACTCCTGGATGCACCAGCACTGCACCCAAAAGCACACACCTTCTTCCCTTACTGCCATTGTGCCTGCAAGGGGAAGCTATAACCAGTTATGAGATGTATCCCCACCTCTTGGGTTTAAGTAGGGCCAATTTCCAGCACTTTTGCATGATTGATCGATTTTGAAAAGGCTAAGCTATGGGCAAACCTGCTTACCTAGGGTCGGCATTATTTAAGGGGATATAACACTGGGCACATTGAGTTAGCTGGCCTGCACATTACTTACACCTCCTAAACTGGCCTGTTCAGTACTTAGCATTGCTTACATATTACATACTTTAGACTTTGCATAATAATTCCTTTTTGGCATTGAGTTATTATTCGTTACGTCTTATATGTATCCCTGGTATCCATGATTCATGTGTATGTACACTGTATGGGGTCCTTGTGTTTTATTGGGGACTTCAAAACTCTATTGCAATTACACCTAACTTCTGGCCTTACTGCTGTACTCCGGTTTACATATAGGTTCATAGGTTTATAAGTAGGTGCTAGGCTATCTGCCCAAGGATATTTATAAGCCTAGCCAGAGTGTGTTAGCTTTCGCCGCCCTATTGATTAATTAACTGATCCTCTGTCAAGCAGAGCCAATGAAGTGATCCCAGGGGTGTATTTTCTGTTACCCATCCACTCGTCAAGGTTTCTCTTGAAGAGTGTTAGTGAGGGGCTTTGCCTAATGTAGTTTGGAATTTTTTTCCAAAGCATGGGAAGTCTCTGTGACAGGAATCTATCACTCCAGCATGTTCTATTTATTGTTGTGGCAAGGTTTAGCTCATTAGAGCACGTGGCTTGCAGTGACTTGGATTTCTTTAGGTGGAGCATGTCCATCAATTCTGAGCTGGACATGGCTTTGTAAGTCAGGCAGAGATCACCTCTGAGTAAGCGATATGCCACTGAGTACAGCCAGAGTTTTTTTCAGTTGGGCTGCATAGGACATATGTTTGAGACCAGTAATCCTTTTGGTGAGGTACTTTTGTGGTCTTTCCAGCTGTTGGAAGTGTCTTGTGAGGTACATCCCAAATGGGGCATTGTATTCTATGATGGGTCTGATGAGTGATGAGTAGAGGGGCACTATAACCTCTTTATTTCTATACGTGAACCCTTTAGTAATTAGATGGGCCACATAGAAGGATTTCCTAACTTCTTTGTCAATATGATTGTCAAATGAGAGATTACTATCTACCTGGGTCCCCAGATCTCTTATTACCTCTTCTGTATTAAGGGGGCTGCCACCTATGTGGTAATTTGTGGGTGTTTTGTTTGTCCCAAATGGGACGAATATGCATTTTTTGGCATTTAGCTTGAGGCCATGACTTTGACAACAAGTGTCCATCTCAGTAAGGCTCTTTTGAAGGATGTCTGTGTCAGCCGGAGAGTCAATTATGGCTCCCAGTTTGCAGTCATCGGCGAACTTGGTTAGCCATAGTCCTCCTGTGTTTGCCTGTATTTCTGAGAAGTATATGCCAAACAGTAGGGGTCCCAGGACCAAGCCATGCAGGACACCACATATGACTGGTTTAGTGTTGGACCTGTAGCCCGCTATTCTTACCATTTGAGTTCTGTCTGTAAGCCAGTTGGCAACCCATCTTCATGATGCAAGGGTTTATGTTCAGGCTGGTGAGTTTTTCTGCAATATCCGAGTGGGGAATGGTGTCAAAAGCCTTAGCGAGGTCAAAGTAGGCTGTGTGAACCACTTTCCCTCATCTATGGCCTTGGTGATTGTCTTGAAGAAGTAAACCAGGTTTAGTAGGCATGATCTGTCCTTAAAAAAACTGAACTGGGTTGGGTCAAGTGTTTGAAGGTTCCCAATGTCTGTGTTAATGAGTTCCATGATGATGTGCTCCATAGCCTTGCAGATCAGGCTAGTCAGGGTTATGGGGCAATAGTTACCAGGGTCAGTTGTGGCCCCTACTTTGTGGAGTGGAATAACAGTTGCCGTGCACCATTCTATGGGCACGTAGCCTGTGGAGAGGCTGAGGTTGAACAGCGTGTTTAGATGGGGGGTTAGTTCATTCTGTAGTTCATGCAAGACGCAGCCTGGGACACCATCTGGCCCCATTGACGCTGTTTTTGGCTTTTGACCTGTGCATCTGTGATTTCCGGGACACTACACTTTTCCTCCTTTTGTGTTTCATTCCGTGTTCTGTGGCCGAAACATGTGGTATGAGTTGCAGCCCAGTAGTGCTGGGGTGCTCTCTGGAGCCTTGAACTAGGTTTCAGTTACTGCACAGATGTCGACATTCTCCATACTGAGGAGTGCTTTGAGCTCATGTATTTTGAGATTTAAACTCCTGGCATTGAGTAGCGTAACCCTCAGTTTTTTGTTAATTGTGCTGTTTACAGAGGTGGTTTTGACTTTTGAGCCTTGCCTAAAAAAAGGCACTATAGGGGCAGCAAGAGCCTTGGCCAGTATTCGAAAGCCTAGGGGTGACAGGTGCAAGCCATCTCTTGTGAAGCAACGACGCTTGTCGAGCATGTCGTCCCAGGCTGACAGACACTGGATCGCCTTTGAATGACACCAGAAGCTTAGCCAGTTGTTGAAATTGATCATTTTCTCTTTATACTGAGGTATCATCCTTGGTGAGGGCAGGATGCTACTCAGGGTCATGGTCATACCAGCCTGGACTACATGATCAGAGAGCTCTTCCATGTCTGTTTTCATGTAGTCCAGGGAGGTATGTCTCGGGTCATTCACACCAACATGAATAATGACAGAGTCATATTTGTACTTGTTCTGGAGTGACCTGAGTAGTTGTGTTATGTAGCGGATTCTGGCTCCCGACAGGTGGCTAACAGTAACCTTCTGCTTGTCCAGCCTAGTGAGTGGGACGTCAGTCTGCTTGACTATAGAGTCACCTATTACTAGTGTGTTAGGTATTTTATTTTGCTTTAAGGGCTGTGATTGTGTGGCACACTGATTTTGTGTTTTATGTATTGTCTGGTTTGTGACGGGAGGTGCAGGTTGTTTGGGTGTCTGCTTTGGAGGTCTCTGATGCTTTTGCAGGTTTTTATTTAGAGCCTCCAAGTATGATTTTGTGTATTTATGTGTATTTTTGCCAGTGCTGGTTTAGTAGGTCTATGTGTGGCTGGAGGTGTGGTGCAAGTGTTAACCTTCTCCTCTTGACTGCCTGTTCCAGTCTTGGGTATAGACAGCTTAGCCTCCATTTTGGCTGTATAATTGCATCTCTCGCATATTTTAGTGTTTTGTGGTAGGAGGAGAGGGATGTCTGTATACATGAGACAGTTATAACATTGCCTCAGGACACCCAAATTCACCATCTGGACTGGACAGTACACCTGAAATTGTTCTTTGGTCATGTCTGAATGGTAGGGTGAGCTGCTTAGTTGCTTGGTTGGTGAGGGGTGAATAAAAAGCCTTGCACTGCTGGGCAACAAGTGTCAGGGTATATTAGTGCTTTCTATTAGGTCTGAGCAAGTGCTGGGCAGTAGGATGCTTTTTGAGTGCTTAGGTTGAGAGTTAGACTAGTTTCAAGTGAAAAATTGAAGAGGAGACTTAGTGGAGCCGGGAATAATTTAACCTTGGCTAACCAGCACTGCTAGGCATCCAAAACCATGCAAACATGTTTTTTATAGCAGGGAAATGAAAGAGATAGAAATTAGCCCAAAATGGTTAATAAACTATTAACTTCTGGGCTGGAATCACTCCTCCAGGGACAGATAGGCTGCTCAAAGCTCCCCCACTCTCACAGGTGAACAGAGAAACTTCCTTCTATCCAAGTAAGGTATGGGCAACTCAGAAACTTGTAACACAGTCCTGAATTCAGCACTAGCCTGAAAACTGGACTATACTAGCTTAGAAAGGCGGGAAACAAGGAATGTTTTCTTTTTTGAAAAGATAAGGCAAAAACAGTAAAAAAATACACTTAAAACAGCTTTAAACAACTACAAACGATCAGAAAAGGCTATCGCACTTAAGTGTGTATTCTACAACAGATAAATTATTTAAACAAAAAATGACTTTTTAAAAGTGCAGGCAGTCAAATAAGTACAATATGTGAAAAAAAGCTTTTAAATCACAATAAATGCTGGAAAATCAGCGTTTAGGTGGAAAACAGTTAAGTACAGCAAGAAAGTACAGAAAACTGATACTTAATCACTTCAAAGTCTCTCTTCTAAGCTAGAAGGCTTGTATCAGTTTAAGGCTTTCTAGTGCTTCCCAGTAGGTTAGTTAAAGGAAATATGGGAAACAAGCGCAGATGTGGTCTTTTAAACCAGAAAGTTGAAAGAGAGGGACAAGCTCTCCAAATGGTCAATAAACTACAATTTTTGGGCTAAGAACCACTCCTCTTGTGGTAGACAGGCTACCTAGTGCTTACCACTCCCACTAATAAGCTAGAACGGATCCTGGAAACTATCGCCCCATAAGCCTGACTAGCTTGGCCTGCAAAGCTATGGAAAGGATCATCATGGACCTCATAAATAAAGATATTGGGGACCTACAGACACTGGATCCTACCCAGTTCGGCTTTGTTAAGGGCAGATCCTGCCTCTTAAACCTGGTTGATTTCTTTGAAACAGTCACCAAGGCCATTGACGAGGGGAAGGTGGTCCACACAGCCTACCTGGACCTCGCAAAAGCCTTCGATACAATACCCCACTCGGGCATTATAGATAAGCTCACCAGCTTAAAAATAAACCCCTATGTCACTAGATGGGTTGCAAACTGGCTCAAGGACAGAACCCACATGGTTAGAATTGCTGGAGCCATGTCAGACTCCAAACCAGTTACAAGTGGCATCCCACAAGGCTCAGTTTTGGGACCTCTCTTGTTCAGTATATATTTCTCGGAGGTACAGGCCAACACGGAAGGACTGTGGCTGACCAAGTTCGCAGATGACTGAAAACTGGGCGCCATAATTGACTCTCCAGCCGACACAAGCATCCTTCAAAAGGGCCTCATAGAAACAGACAACTGGTGCCACAGCCATGGCCTCAAGCTAAACACCAAAAAGTGTATATTCATCCCCTTTGGCAAAAACAAAGTGCCCACAAATTACCACATAGGTGGTAATCCATTAGGTACAGAAGAAGTAATTAGGGACCTGGGGACCCACGTTGATAGCAATCTCTCATTTGACAACCACGTGGCCAAAGTGGTTAGAAAAACATTTTATATAGCCCACCTAATCATGAAGGGATTCACATCTAGATCAGGGGAGGTCATCGTGCCTCTTTACTCATCCCTCATCAGGCCCATAATTGAGTACAATGCCCCTTTTGGGATTTACCTTACCAGACACCTGCAGCAACTGGAAAGACCCCAAAAGTACCTCACCAAGAGGATCAAAGGGCTCAAACAGATGCCATATGCTGCCCGGTTAAAGAAACTCCAGCTCTACTCAGTGGCATACCGCCTGCTCAGAGGTGATCTGTGCTTGACGTATAAAGCCATGTCCAACCCGGAATTAATGGACATGCTGCACCTCAGAAAATCCAAATCCCATTGAGCTACGTGCTTGAGAGACTTGAACCTCAGCACTAAAATAAATAGGACATGCTGGAGGGACAGATTCATAACCCAGAGGATCCCTTCACTCTGGAATAAAATCCCAGTCCAGGTTAGGCAGAGTCCCTCATTGACTCTTTTCAAGAGGAATCTTGATGAGTGGATGGGAGATTGTAGGTTTACCCCGGGTATCACTTCTGTGTCACTGTTAGACAGAGGCACAGTATACTAACCTCGAAAAAGGGCATAGCAAAATTAATTTAAAATGGGTGGCAAAAGCCAAACACACTCTGGCTAGGCTTATAAATGCCCTAGGGCAGATAGCCTAGTATGAACCTATGAACCTATGAACCTATGAACCTATGAAGAATGCTTTCCTCCAACACAGAAAGGCTTGTGGGGCTCAGAAGTTTACCAACAGTCCTGGATACAGCAACTCTGTATCTGGACTAGGCTAGTTACAGGAAAGGTGAGAAACAAGCGCAAGTGCGGCTTTTAAACCAGAAAGTTGAAAGAGATGGAAAAAAATGCCCAAACGGCCAGTAGCTACAATTTCTGGGCCAGGAACCACTCCTCTTGTGGTTGATAGACTACCTAATGCTTACTACTCCCACTGATAAGCTAGAAGGCTTCCCTCCAACACAGAAAGGCTTTGGGGGGGGGGGATCAGAAGCTTATTCACAATCCTGGATACAGCAACTCTGTAACCAGACTAGACTATTTATAGGAAAGACAGGAAACAAGTGCAAACACAGGCTTTTAAATCAGAAGGTTGAAAGAGATGGAAAAGCTTCCCAAACGGCCAATAAACTATAATTACTGGGCCAGAAACCACTCTTCCTGTGGTAGATAGGTTACCTAGTGCTTACCACTCCTACTGATAAGCTAAAAGGCTTCTCTCCATCACAGAAGGCCTTGGGGGGTTCAGAAGCTTACCAATAGTCCTGGATACAGCAAATCTGTACCTGGACTACACTAGTTACAGGAAAGGTGGGGACCAAACGCAAACATGGGCTTTTAAACCAGAAAGTAGAAAGAGATGGAAAAACTGCCTAAACGGCCAATGAACTACAATTTCTGGACCAAAATCTACTCTTCCCATGGTAGATAGGATATCTGGTGATTACCACTCCCACTGATAAGCTAGAAGGCTTCCCCCCAACACAGAAAGGCTTGGGGGGGCTCAGAAGCTTACCAACAGTCCTGGATACAGCAAGTCTGTATCTGAACTAGACTAGTTACAGGAAAGGCAGGAAGCAAGCTTAGAATTTTTATTTATTTATTTATTTTTTTACAAAAAGCAGCTAAAACAGCAGTAAATACAATTCAAGTTGCAGTGCAGGCTAGCACACTTGAGTGTGTAGTACTATTATGGCAAATACAATTTAAATAAATGCAATTAAATTAACAAATGACTAAAAAACAAGTGCAGAAGGCAGTAAATTAGAAGGCTACTAACAAGCATTAATAAGTGCAATGTAAGAGTGACTGAATAGATAGCACGCAAAATAGCAACTAAGACAGTTAAGAGCAGCTGAATAAAAAAATATATATTATTTATTTTTTTTTTTTTTGAGGGAGGGGACATAGCAGGATTAAGAGGCTACAGGGGTTGTCCTTCCCAAATGCTCTCTTTGTACACAGTAGGAGTACCTGAAATCAGAATATGATCTCACTGCACTCAGTTTAGTGAGCAAATGAGATGGGGCCAGAAGGAGTATCCAAATACAAATTTACAAGAGGGGCGGGCAATGTCAAAGCCACCAACATTAACACCAAAACAAGAACAGGGAGGGTGAGCGGGGAATTAACTGTAGAGACACAGCCACAACTTCAGTTGAGTTAATATTCAGTGAGAAACATAAACAAATACATTAAATGCAGTACTATATGAAAAAAGCAAATAAAGGTGTACTTAAATTCACTTATGTAGTGAGTTAAGGCACATATGTCTGCATACTGATTCCTTTCACAGGTTCAGTTTGGTTTTACTATGGTGAAGACTTGTTTGCAGATGCCTCATTCTTCTGTACTTCTGTGATGGTTTGGTGGTTAACTACTGTGACTATAGTGTATAGGGTCTTGGTTTCGAGACCTGCATGGCTGCTTATTTTGTTGATGTGCAGAACAATAATCATTGGATACAAAGTGATTAAGGTACTTTTGACCATTTGTAAGTAGGTTTGCATGACAGTAGGCACTACTAACCTGTCATTACATCTTCTTACAGAGAGTTAGCTTCACAATTGCTTAACCAGTGTGGGCATTGCGTACCACTGTGCAAATGGGCTTAAACTCACTTACTAGTGCTTAAATATGCTAACTACTGCTTATTGGTGCTTAAACCTGCTTACTAGTGCTTTATTAATTATGACACTGACACATCACATGTGCATTTACTGCAGTACTCCAGTTCATAAAAAATATGTTATTTAGTGGGTTATGTAACATAAATATTACATATAACGTGCTTTGCCATGGAAAATGGAATGCGCTGCAGTGGGACTCTAACCGGGAATGCCTGTTCATAAGGCGAATGATCTGCCCACTATCATTTGCATATATTTTCCTTGTTAACCTCCTCAGCCATTTAAGCTGCATTAACCATAGCTAACTGGTGAGCACACCAGCACAACTATGGTTAGCCTTAATCAGATATTTAATAAAAAAAAGGGGTTCTTCATTTTATTTATGTATACTTTTGCTGTTGTACACAATAGGGACTGTTGGTGGGGATATGTGGACACCTATCAGCGGTCTCACTCATTTCATACCCCTTTCTGCTGTTCTTCATTGCAGATGCATGTATATTCTGAGAGCTCTGCTCTCAGACACGCCCCCTGCACTCTTACATGCTCCATGTAAGACTAGGAGCTCAGGCAGCGCGCCTCATTACTATGCATGGCGTGCTGCCATCCTGCTCCTAAACGGCCGCCTCTATGCAGGACTAAGCTAGTCCTGCATGGAGGAATAGTAAATCTGGGGGTATTATGTAACTTGAGTGGTTGCTGAGCAATTGTAAAGTTTTTACAAAATATTACAAATGTAATAGTTACTGTGTTTACTGTGACTTATACAATTCATAGACCCTAAAGAATACTACCACTATAAAAACAGACAGTGCTTAAGAGTTTGCCATTTATATATTTTTAATTAATCCTTATGGTTCCAATGATATGAACATTTGTTTGAAATGTGAGGACATGATTTGATTCTGTGAAAAGGCTTAGGCTCAGCCCATTGGAAGTTACAGTGCAAACTTCCGGAGCCCCACCGGAGTGAATGAGTTAATTAAAAAAATATTTTCTTCTTTTAAACTGTAGCAAACTGTTTGCTACAGTTTATTCCCTGCCTGCGCAGAGCACTGCAGCACTCATGCTTCATATAAATAAAAACTATTCTTTTTAAACTGTAGCAAACAGTTGCAACAGTTTATACCTTGCTGAAATTGAGCAGTATGAGGTTCATACTTTAGTTTTAAAAAGATTCTTCTTAAACTGTAGAAAACTGCTTCCTATAAATGTAGCAAGCAATTGCTACAGTTTAGAGCATACATGGAGAACTACAGTGCTCAAGTTTGACCACACATGCAATACCGGCTTTTAAAAGCTGGTATTATATTACAGAGAGATTGAGACTGGCTGATCACCCCCCCAATACTCTGCACATGCAACAGTGGCCCCTCTTGCCCCACCCTAGCTACACTACTGATGGCTAATTGGTTTGGCTTATAATGATCTGCAGACTGATGGAATAGTACTTACCCATGAGCCAATGAACCTATAAACCCTTTCTTGACCTCAGACAATACTGTCCATGAGTGTGGTAGTGGTGGCACAGACAATCATCCACATCAATGTGAACATGGCATTGCCATGTGCCACCACAGACTTTAACAGAACAATCATTACTGTTTTGCTGGCCGCCATGTTCTCATGGATACCACACAACACAGCAATGAAGTCCATTCTAGACCAGGTTACAGTGGATTGTTCCTGGAAGAAACTGTGGCACATCTGCTGATTGATCTCTTGTACCATCTTATTTCAGGAACAACTTGTAACATGTGGCAGCACACAGCACCCCTGGGAGACTGTGAAGTGGTGAGCACACTCATTTTAGACTGTGCCCATCTACTTCCATAGCCAAAGTGGGGGCACTGCTGTTAATTGGAGGCACAGTCAATCATTTCCACAGTAGAGATGGGGAGCACTCATATTGTACATTTTCATATTTCTCTGTGGGGGAGGCCACACCTTTGGCCTGTATTGTGCATTTACATCCAGAGTGGAGATAAACAGTGCCTTTGTGTCTTCAGAGTGTAACACAGGTATCTGTATCTTATGATCACCAACAGCATAACACACCTGCCTACATCAGTCTGTCTTTGTGTTCTAATCTCTGCAGGTATCACCATAAAAGTGCTTTGACATGTGAATGCACAGCAAAAGTGATCTTGGGTACCTGTATCAAAACTGTCTCTGTAGCACATACATGAAGGATGTCCATGTAAGAAGTAACATATAAACCAAGCCATCTTCTGCAACCATCTTGACATAGTTGGATACTTGATATATTCAAAATAATACATAGCCAGCAGTTGTTATGATCAGTCTACTGCACAGAACATTGGTGTAAAAAGGTACTGACCTGGTGCTTCATTCATTGAGATACATGGAGATGTGTCCATCCATATGTCAATGTCCATTCTTCCAGAGATGATCCCAGAACCAGTATCCTCCTGCAGGAACCCAAGAAAACCATCTGACTATGTCAATTTGTTGTTCCCATTTGTTGCACTCTACCTCCAAAGCTTACTTATCAGCTGCTATCTAATATGCCTTTGCCTTGACAGAGCATAACATGTCAGTAGTATGCTTTCAGTACTGCTGTAAAGTGCAATTTAATCACCCCATAGCATTCACATCATAGATCACTGTAGCAACACCAATTTACATAAGGTTGCACCTTCCCTCCCTCCATCATCAAGGAACACCACCCATGTGTCTTTAGTGCTTATAGCAGGACATCATTTTCAGCACAGCTGAAGTTGTCCAGTCTCAGACGCCCATCTCATGCTCTAGACATACAGACACCTGTGAACACAAGACACATAGCTACAGGTTGTGCTTACTACTGGAATTGGTAGAATGACAGTTGTGGACAAACTGATAATCAATGTAAACCTTGCTATGATCAAAGGTATGACTGTGGTGATATGCCACACAACTGCTATAGGGACAAATCTGGACATACATACGACAAATGTATATGCAAACAGGTATGTATAAATTAGATAAGGTATTTCTGCTGCTATCATTTGGGATTGCCTTGGTAATAGCAACTGTTATGGCCATAATATATGACATTGGAAGAAATGTGTGTAGGCATATGACTGCTGTACTCATAACCAAAGACCAGCACATACATTAGCCAGGCAATAAGAATTTTGTAAGACTGATAGAAATGTACAAAGACATGTTGTCCTGATGTGGAATTTCTTGCTGCCAGTAACTTCTACAAACTTGAGACACATTCAGTCATGCATATTCCTTTTGCTAGTCCTTTATAATGTGAATTGTAATAGAAAGGTGCACATCCTTATGAAAATGAAGAAAGCATAGCTTACTACACATTGTCAGAGTACTGAGTGTCTCTTCAGGCTGTATGTAAATCCAAACAACATGACTATTCCTCTTTACAGGGTTGGCCAGCTGCACATAGGTTCATAGGTATATACTAGGTTAATGACCTCCATGGCATTTATAAGTCTAGCCATGCAACTCAACCCAATTGTATCCTCTGGTAATATGTGTGTGTTAATTGGGGGTTATGTTTGTTAGGAGGCCTAAGTTTATTAAGTGAGGTATGTTAATTAGGAGTAGTATGTTAGTTAGGAGGTTGCTAAAAAGCTATGGTGTGGGAGGTATGTTAGTTAGGGAATGTTTACTGTTGGCCTTTGTCTATAAGAGACATGGGGCCAGCCCATGATGAATGTATGATTTCCCATCCAATTGTCAAGGTTACATTTGAATAGGGTTGGAGATGGATTCTGCTTCACATGGATGGGGAGCATCTTCCAGAACATGGGGATCCTTTGAGTCACATATCTGTCTCGCCAGCATGTTTTATTTATGTTGCAATCAAAGTTCAGATCCCTGGATCTAGTGTTTCTGGTGTTGCTCATTTTGTGGATATGCAAAAGCTCCATCAGTACTGGATCTAAGGATGCTTTATATGCCAAACACAGATTACCTCTCAACAGCTTAGAGGAGACCAAGTATAACTTCTCATATCTGCATGACTTAGCCTGAAAATAATGTTATGGTTCAAAACACATGCAAGTCTATACTATTTGCATAACATTCAAGCAAATTAATGGAGGAGGCCACAAGTATACGTATTATGCGCATTTGTCATAAAGTGCAGCCTACTGCCTATGCTTGTACCTGACAGTTCAGTGTTAAGCTTATGTTGGACACCTGCATGGGCACTCATATGCTACAATTTCATGAATACTTGTGCTACAAAAATCACATTGTAGGGTGATTCACAGGCCACCATCTTGTTTTTCATAAAAGAGACACTATTTACAGTGGAAATTGAAGAGAATGCAAGCTTCTACTAGTCCTATGACAGCACACCTGCATGGTCTCTTAAGAAGATAATGATTTATCCTTTCCATGGCAGTTTCAGGGAATGCTTACTGGGTTCCAATCACAGCACATTTAAAAAGTTGTGCTACTGTCTGCTATATTTTTATAACTGAATGTGTAAATATCTTGTGTATAGTATGCTGACAATTGTTCTGGAGCTTTTCTCCCTGAGCCTCCACTGAAAACAGACAGCTCTGTCCAGTCGGACCTTCCCGGTAAGCAAATGTAAAATAAGTAAATAAATAAGTATAACCTGGCAAAGGAACTGTCCTCCATCACAGTTGTCACAGCGATGGGAGAACAATGCATGTATCATTTTGATAACCTGCATGCAGACATCTTGTAGACCTCTGCACATGAAAAGCAGATGTTAGACAGCAATGCCATGAATGTTAAGCATATCAATGGCTATCAGTTCTGCATCTCTGTGCTGTTTCCTGGTCTGGTGCCCCTGTCAACAGTATGCTGAGGAACAAAAAAGAAAAAAGGTCCTCTTGGACATAAAAAAATAAAAAAGTCGGCAGATTAAATCATTTTCCAGTTTTCTATAGCCAACCTGCTTTTTTTAACTGTAGCAAACTGCTTGCTACTTTTGTAGCGAGTGATTTCCTACAGTTTATACAACACATGAAGTGCTGAATCTCTTCAGCCCTGACTACAAATGCAATACTATCATTCACTTCAGAATAATGGTAATGCACTGAAGACTGATAAGAATGTGCTGATCCCACCCCTTAACACTTGGCACCCAGGGTGGCACTACCTTTTACCCTACTCTAGCTATGCCTCTGATACTATTTATTATTTTCATTTCCTTAATTTCATTTTTATTTATTTATTTGTGTATTTATTTAATTATTTTATTGCTTTTGTTTACTGGAAAGTCCACTGACCTAAAAGAGCCCATTTTCAGTGGAGACCTGGGGAGAAAAGCTCCAAAAGAACATAGATACAGAAAAATATAAACATTAATTGGTACAGAAGTAGAAACAGTGTTACCAATAGTAATTTATTTATTTTTATTTTTTATTTAACATTTGTTGACCGGGAATGTCCAACTAGGTTCCACAGAGCCTGTTTTCAGCAGAGGCCCGGGGAGAAATGCTCCAGAATTAATTACTGTAATATAAACAGAATATATACATAAACGCAGGAATCTAGTTGGTTTGATTACAGTAATATATACAGAAAATATACATTAAAGCAGGAATTTAGTTGGTTGCCAGATGAATTTAATCAGAGAGGTATAAAGAGAGATATATTAATCAGTAGTATTATACCAGTATCAAGTGAGGAAAAAATAGATATGGAGAAAGTATCATCAGTCACTAGTAGCAAAAGGTATAGGAGTTTAGTTATTATATAAGGAGAGGGAAGAGGTTTGATTATAGAGTAGGAACACAGCCAAGAAGAGCTGAGATGGTTTTTCAGTATTTGTTTGAAGGTTGCGGTGCTGCCTGTGTTTCTTATAGAAGGGGAAGTGAGTTCCATAGTCTGGTGACAGTGAAGGAGTAGAGAAGTTGACCAGCAGGTAAGGTGGGCTTTTCTACTTTTAAAAGTAGATGATTTTCAGATCTTAGTTGCCTGCTGGGTTGGTATTTGGCAAGTAGAGTTGAGAGAGTAGGACAGTCTGTGGATCAGTAGATTATTTTGTGCGCTGTAGTTAGTTGGTGAATGAGAGATAGTGGGGGAGTTCCAGCCACCCTAATTGTTTTAGTAAGATACAGTGGTGGGAAGAGAATTTGGCCTTGGTGGCAAATTTTGCTACTCTGTTGTAACACATACCAAGTTTGGATTTTGTAGAATTTTGGATATTAGTGAGGAGAGGGGCACCATAAAAGAGAGAGGGTAATAAAAAGGTAGCTGCAAGGGTTTCTCTAGTAGAGAGGCTAAGAAGGTGTCGGTGCCTGTAGAGCATACCAAGCTTTTGGTGTGTTTTTTTATATTATTGTTTATGTGTAGGTGAAAGTTAAGGTTTTCATCTATAATAATGCCTAGTAATTTAGTGTGTGGGACAACATCTATAGTGTTGTCTTGGGCTTTTATATTGAAGAGTTTTTTTATCTAAGGGAGTGGTTTTCTTAGGGGTAAAAATGACCAGTTTATTTATTTTTTTTAATTTAGGGCAAGATAATTGTTAAGCATCCAAGATTCAGTAGAGTTGAGGCCATTCTAGGTGATTTGCTGGAGTTCAGAACTGGAATTTGCAGTGCATATTATTGTAGAGTCATCAGCATACTGGACTACTGAGCATTGTGAGATACTGGATTGAAAGTTGTTAATAAAGATGCTAAATAAGAGAGGACCAAGTATGGAGCCTTGGGGTACCCCTGTAGAAGTACTGAGGAAGGGAGAGAATAAGATTATTGCCACTTGTTGGATTGCTGCCTGTTGGAGAGATAGCTATTGAACAATTGCAGGGTAGGTGGGAAATGTGGAGGGTGGACTGTTTAGAGAGGAGGATGGTGTGGGAAATGGTATCAAAAGCTTTGGAGCCATCTAGCAAAAGTGAAGCAATTATTTTACCAGAATCATGTACCCGGTTAACTGTATCAAGGAAGGATAGTAGGGTGGTAGTGATGCTGTGTCCTGGTGTGAAACCAAGATGAGTGGGTGATAACATTTAATTTTCAAGCAGGTGGTTGAGGAGTTGGGCATGGATGCATTTTTCCAGTATTTTAGAGAGAGGTGAGAAAATTGCTATGTGTCTAAAGTTGGTGGCATCTGTGTTGGTGCCACCTTTGTTTAAGGGGAGAATGATTGCTTTTTTCCAGATGTCTGGGACAAGGGATTCTTTAATTGATCTGTTAATGAATACACTGATGGGATAAGGTATATAGTTTGCTGCTAGCTGCAGGGAGTGTGGGGGTAGCTTGTCAGGGGCCAGAGTGCAGTTTTTTTTTTATTCTGATAGTGGGTATGGGGGAGAATTTTAGGTTAAAATTGAGGGTAGGATTGTTTTCTGGGATGATTTGGGCATCAACTGTCTTGGTGGTGGTGATGTTAACTGTAGGAAAGATAGTGGTTAGGTTAGCTATGGTGGCACATTTGGTAGGGGGTTTTATGTGGGTCAGGGGATGAGTTTCTTTGAGAGCCTGGGTGTAATGGTTGATGGAGGACCAGAATTTTTGGGGATTATTTTTGTGTTGGCTTTGTAGGTGGTGGTACTGGGCTTTTTTACCAATGGTTATTAGACACTTTAATTGGTTACAGATTTGTTTGTAATGTAGTAGAGTAGAGGGGTCTTTGTTTTTCTGCCATGATTCCCAGATTTTATCCCTTGTGGACATTACTGTTTTGGTGGATTTTGAGAGCCAGCTTGCATGATTGTTTTATTCGTTTTTGGCAGGTGGGTGCTTGCCTAATTAGGATGTCTAGAAATGTTGAGTTGAAGAATTCAACAGCCTCATTATGTGGTAGGGATATGAGGAATTCTCAACTTATTTTAGCTAAGATTTCATTAAATATGGATGGTTAGAATTTAGTAAAATTTCTGGTCGATTTGTATTGGTGTTGTCCTGGGGTTGGGGTAGTTTTGCGTAGGATATATGCTGGGTGGTGGTCACTAATAGTATTAGGTAGTATACCTGCAGTGATGACATTGTCAGGTTGGGACACTAATATCCAGTTTATTGTGGATCACCAATTCTTATTCTTGTGAGGTCCGGTGATGTCTTTGATTAGTTGGGAGAAATTGTAAAGATTTATGTTTTTTGATGGGTTGTTGTTGGCAATGTGTAGCCAATTGATATTTACATCACCTAGAATGATGGTTTTATTATCTATATTTTGGAAAGTCCAGGCAAGTATGTTTTCTAATGCTGGTATGTTGTTTCCTGGAGGAATATGCAGAGAAATTATGCAAATGTTTTTATGGTTGTTAAATTTTAATATAGAGATTAGTATTTTGGCTGGGGAGACGCTGGGTGTTGGTTTTGAGTAGGGAAATAATGTATATTTGCTAGGAAAGAGTATTGCTACTCCTCCTCTCTTGTGGGGCTTATCTGCTTTCAGGCATGAGTAGCCTGGGGGGAGAAATTTGGTATCTTTTGCATAAGATTTATCCAGGTTTCGGTAGCTGCTATAATATCTGGGTTGTACTGTACAATCCACGCATGGAGTTCAGGTATCTTGTTTCTAAGGCTTTGGAGATTTATGGTTGATAGCATGAGAGATTTGCTAGGTCTGCTGGGTCTGAGGGGGGTTGGGCCTGGGTTGGGCTGTACATCACCACACTGGGAAATATTACTTTGGCAAATTATGTGGGTTATACTTATCAGTTTTTTTCCTAAAGATGGTATAGTTGCTGCTGCTGGTGTGATAATGAGGGTGTCCTTGGAGAGGTAGAATTTTCACTTTGGATACTACAGAGGTATTAGCTGTGAATAAGCTAGGACGGTTGTCTAAGTAACTTGATAAATGTGGGTTATGTGTGGTGGTTGTACAGGTGGGTGTAGGAGGTATGTTGGGTATCTGGAAAGTTGTGATTATTGTTAGGAGAGAGAGTGTAAGTGAGAGAAGCAAGATCAAAGAAATAGTCGTGATGGACAGACATAATGGTGGTTGAGTGCAGTGTAATAACAGAATGAATATGATCAGGATGGTAATAGTTTAGGGGATGGAGCACTATATTGTTCTATTTACAATGGGAGGGGAGGTATTGTAGTTAGGAGGTATGCTATGACTGGGGAAATAATTAGGGGGTTATGGAATAGGTGGAAGAGTAGTATGGGAGGGATCAGGCTAGGTATAAAGTTGATGCTATGGGGGAGGGTGGGGAGCGGAGTCAACGTATGGAGTATGCCTGTCCCACACAGGGATAAAAGCTGAAAAGCTATCAGTTTACAGTGAGTAATAAGCTTAAAATAGCAGTATCTAACAAAAGATTAATTAAAGTAGCTCTGAAATACTTTAAATAATTGTCTTTTGGCAGTTCTAGAGAGAGATGTGAATGGTATAGAGACTATGCTGAAAATAAAAGCAAAAATTTACTAATGTAAACAGTAAAGGCTTTGGACTAGAACACTGTGTGTGTGTGTGTGTGTGTGTGTGTGTGTGTGTGTGTGTGTGTGTGTGTGTGTGTGTGTGTGTGTTAGGATGATTCAAGGTATTGGCCCAATCTAGTTGCAAATTGGCTGGAACCCTTCAATGATGTCATACACCTTTTAAGCCTTAAACCTTAACAAAACACTAAGTTGTAATTCACCTATTACAACAGAAAACCTGTAGGGTGATAGGTTCTTGCTTCCAGGAGATATTATTTAGTTAAGATAGCTTCAGTGGATGAGGTAGAAATTGTTTATTGCAGTTAATCCTAAGGGGGGGGGGGGGTCATGCAGGAAAGAAACACATGCAAACTGAAAAATAAAGCT